>NW_004444083.1:1252804-1280930 GCF_000243295.1 Trichechus manatus latirostris | reverse complement strand
GATTGGACTGGACTGTGGGACATAAAGTGATACTTGTGAGGAATGTGTCACTTAGACAAGCAGATACAAGAGACCAAAGGGGCAGCTTCTGTCCAGAGGTGAGATGGGAAGGCAGAGAGAGTTAAGAGCTGGTTGAATGTTCATGGGGAATCAGGGGCGGAGGTGAGGAGTGTGCTGTCGCAGAATGGGGTAAGCGGTTGGGGTCTCATAAAATGTATGTAAAAAAAAAAAATTCTGTATGGGAGACTAACTTGAAACGTAAACTTCATTTAATTACAACAATAAAAAAAAAAAAGAAATAATTGAAAACAAACAAACAAAAAAGCCCTGGGATCCCACCAGCATGGCAGCATGGACTGGGAAGCAGCCCCACACTCGAATGGAGCTCCACAGCCCCTCAGGAAGAAGAAAAGATGGCGCACGGAACGATATTTGAGCTAAAGGAGGGGGAGGAGGTGAGAGGTAAGGAAGAAATCAAAACAAGCAGAAAAAAGCAACACCAGCAGCCAACAAATGGCACTTAGGGAGTCAGCCAGTGCCGGCGGGTGGAATCCAAGCAGCCGGTGCTTCCCGACGGAGGCTGTGGCCACAGGAAGCAGGGGAGGCTGAGTGTGGGTGAAGAAGGGTAGGGGGTGGGAAAGCATATATGGCCAGTTACCGGTTGTTCTGTCTCCTGCTGGAAGCTCCGTGAAACTGTTTTCTCATACCCCCTATTTGCTGGTCTCTGATAGGAGTCCAAGGTGGCGGATCCATGCTGCGTTAGCTGATAGGGGACCTCTCCATGTATGTCTCCTCGCTCTCTGTTCTCTGTCAGCTTCTTATTCCATTTGGTGCTTGGCAGAGTTCCTTATCTCTTCATTCGATGTTTAGGGTTTCAAGAATGCTGTTTTATCTGTTAGGTTTAGTTTTTCAGATTTTTGCTGTGGAAGGACAGCATAGTGCTTCTGCCTAGAGCGCCATGTTGTCAGAGGTCACCAACAGCATTCTTAATGGAGAGAGGTTGAAAACATTCTCCTTGAGAACAGGAACAAGGCAAGGATACCTTATATCACCACTCCTATTTAACGTTGTGTTGGAAGCCGTAGCTAGAGCAATAAGGCAAGAAAAAGAGATAAAGGGCATCCAAATTGGTCATGAAGTATTTAAACTGTCCCTACTTGTAGATAATATGATACTATACATAGAAAACCCAAAAGATTCCACGATAAAACTACTGGAACTAATAGAAAGATTCAGCAGAGTAGCAGGAGACAAGATAAACATACAAAAATCAGTTGGATTCCTATACACCAATAAAGAGAACTATGAAAAGGAAATCAGTAAAACAATACCATTTATAATAGCCTCTAAAAAATAAAATACTTAGGAATAAATCTAATCAGGTATGTAAAAGACCTATACAAAGAAAACTACAAAACACTACTGCAAGAAACCAAAAGAGATCTACATAAATGGAAAAGCATACCATGCTCATGGATAGGTAGACTCAATATTGTCAAAATGACAATTCTACCCAAAGCAATTTACAAATACAAGGCAATCCCGATCCAAATACCAATAACATTCTTAAAAGAGATGGAAAACTAATCATTAACTTTATACAGAAAGAGAAGAAGCCCCAGATAAGTAAAGCAATACAGAAGAAGAATAAAGTAGTAAGACTCTCACTACCTGACCTCAGAACCTACTATACAGCTACAGTAGTCAAAACAGCCTGGTACTGACACAACAAAAGATACATTGACCAATGGAGCAGAATTGAGAACTCAGATGTAAATCCATCCACCTATAGTCACCTGATCTTCGACAAGAGCCCAAAGTCCATCAAATGGGAAAAAACAGTCTTTTTAACAAACAATGCTGGCAAAACTGGATGTACATCTGCAAAAAAATGAAACAAGATCCATAATTCACATCATACACAAAAACTAATTCAAAATGGATCAAAGACCTAAATATAAAGCCCAAAACTATAAAGATCATAGAGGAAAAAAACAGGATCATTGCTAGAGGCCCTAATACACAGCATTAACAGGATAAAAACCATAACTAACATCACACATACTCCAGAAGATAAGCTAGATAACTGGGATCTTCTAAAAATTAAACACTGATGCTCGCCAAAAGACTTCACCAAAAGAGTAAAAAGAGAACCTACAGACTGGGAAAAAGATTTTGGCTATGACAAATCTGACAATGGTCTAATCTCTAAAATCTACAGGAAAAACAATCACCTCTACAACAATAAGACCAATAATCCAATTAAAAAATAGGCAAAGGAAATGAACAGACATTTCACCAAAGAAGACATTCAAGCAGCTAAAGGACACTTGAGGAAATGCCATTAGAGACACTAGCCATTAGAGAAATGAAAATGAACACCACAGTGACATACCATCTCACCGCACCATTACTGGTACGAATTTAAAAAACAGAAAATAACAAACGTTGGAGAGGATGTGGGGAGATTGTAACTCTTATGCACTGCTGGTGGGAATTCAAAATGATACAGGATTTTGGAAAATGATATGACACTTCCTTCAAAAGCTAGAAATAGAAATACCATATAATCCAGCAATCCCATTCCTAGGGAATATATCCTAGAGAAATAAGACTTGTCACATGAATAGACATATGCACGCTCATGTTCATTGTAGAACTGTTCACAATAGCAAAAAGATGGAAACAACCTAGATGCCCATCAACAGATGAATGGATAAACAAACTATGGTACATAAACACAATGGAGTCCTACGCAACAATAAAGAACAATGAAGAATCTGCAAAGCCTCTCACAACATGGATAAATCTGGAGGGCATCATGCTGAATGAAATAAGTGGATCACAAAAGGACAAATATTGTATGAGACCACTACGATAAAAACTCATGAAAAGGTTTACAGACAAAAAGAAACAATCTTTGATGGCTATGAGGGAGGGGAAGGGTAGGTATGGAAAAACACGAAATAGACAATAGATGAGTGATAACTTTGGTGAAGAGTAAGACAGTACAGAATACTGGAGAAGCCAGCATAACTTGTACAAGGCAAGGTTATGGAAGCTCCACAGACACTTCCAAACTCCCTGAGGGACCGAATTACTGGGCTGGGGGCTGTGGGGACCATGGTCTCTGGGAACATCTACCTCAATTGGCATAACATAGTTTATAAAGAAAACGTTCTACATTCTACTTTGGTGAGTAGTGTCTGGGGTCTTAAAAGCCTGTCAGTGGCCACCCACGATACTCCACCGGTCTTACCCTTTCAGGAGCAAGGAATAATGAAGAAAACTAAAGACACAAGGGAAAGATTAGTCCAAAGGATTAGTGGATCACAACTACCGAGGCCGCCACCAGACTGAGTCCAGTACAACTAGATGGTGCTCCAGCTACCACCAGTGATTGCTCTGACAGGGATCACAGTAGAGGGTCCCAGACAGAGCCGGAGAAAAATGTAGAACAAAATTCTAACTCACAAAAAAAGACCAGACATACTGGCCTGACAGAGACTGGAGAAACCCTAAGAGTATGGCCCCTGAACACTCTTTTAGTTCAGTAATGAAGTCACTACTGAGGTTCACCGTTCATCTAAAGATTAGACAGCCCCATAAAACAAAACAAGACTAAAGGGGCACACCAGCGCAGGGACAAGGACTAGAAGGCAGGCGGGAACAGGAAAGCTGGTAATAGGGAACCCAAGGTCAAGAAGGGATAGTGTTGACATGTCGTGGGGTTATTAACCAATCTCATAAAACAATATGTGTACTTAGTGTTTAATGAGAAGCTAGTTTGTTCTGTAAACCTTCATCTAAAGTACAATTAAAAAAAAAGAGAAAAGAAAAAAAGATCTTTGAAATGTTCCCCATAGCTGGCATGGATTCCAATTTCCTTAGATAGCATACAGATCCTGCCCACTGCTCCAGTCTACACCGTCCTGGCAGAAGCCTTGTAGCCAAGCAGAGCTGGAAGTCTGGCAGTTAATCTGCAGTATACTAAGCACTATTTCCCTTAGGAAAAAAGATGTGTTGTTCATCCAGCTAGCTGTAATTCCTCTAACAGTGACTCACCCTTATGAAAGTTCTTAATCTATCCTGTGATTTCCCATGCCTCTCCGTGACAACACAGTGGTAACCAGGCAGACTAATTAGAGATTCATATTCCTTTTCGGCTCCTAGAGGTTGCTAATAAATAGTGAAATCCCCCAAAAGCAGGTCACTGAAAAATGAAAACATCAGAAGGATCTGTTCCACATAGGTTATACACCATACAGGGACTGGGAATTGTGTTCCATACTCTCAGACGACTATGCAATAATGGTATTGAATGTCACTCTAAAAACTATGTGCTTGCAGACAAGATGGGCTTCACTTGTTAGGCAGAGATTTCCATCAACACGGTATTGAATGTGCTGTAATTTCATTTGCGTTGTGTGCAAACAGGATTCTTGGGTTATGGGAATCACTGGGTAAAGACGTGTTGCCTATTGACTGATATGAAGCAAATAGAGAAAGTGGTCTTATGCAGGAAGATATTCTTTCCCAGAACGTTCCCCAAGGTGGTGACATATCTGGAACACCTTAATGTAAAACCATGAATCACATATTCAACAGCAAAGTTAGAGAAAACAAAGACCAAGTGGTGTAAGCCTCTCACTCTTCATAAATGCCAAAGATAGGGTTAAGGTGTATTAGTTAGTCTTTGTCTGCCTCAAATCTTTTCATTTGGGGCCTTTCCTCCTCCCCATTTCCAAGGTGGAGCTGTCAAACAAATGATCCCATCAGCAGCTTTCCCTCATTGGAAGGGCAGACGTGTAGCACAATACAAGCCAATTTGTTGTTTCCTAGGATGTTGCACGATAATTGAAAAAGCTGTTCTCGTATTTCCTGGGGATCCTGTGTAGAAAGCCTGCCTGAAATAAAGCCAACCAACCAAGAGAAAACCAAAGGAGAATAACAAAAAGAGAAGGAGAAAGAGAAGCCTGGTGACACTATTTAACCTTCTAAATCTTGTCTTGTCTGAAGCCAGTGACACTTCTGCTTTTGCCTAAGCAAATTTGAGTTGAATTTTTATCACTTGCAATCAGAAGTAAATACTAACTAACAAATATGGATTCGATGTTAACTAATACATAGGGAAAAATAATATTTACTTTGAACCACACCCATTTTTACTCTTTATACCGTTATGAAATGAAAATCCCTAGGTGGTGCAAACAGTTAAATGCTAGGCTGCTAACCAAAAGGTTGGCTGTTTCAGTCCACCCAGAGATACCTCGGAAGAAAGGTCTGGTGATATACTTCTGAAATATCAGCCACTGAAAACCCTATGGAGCACAGTTCTACTCTGACACACATGGGGTCATCACGAGTAAGAGAATCCACTCGATGACAACTTTTTTTAATATATAATATGAAAAAGTCTTTCTATGGAAAAGGCATGGAGCTAAGCATTCAATGTATCAATTAGTCCTTATAATGTGAAGTAAATATTCTTATTAGCACCATTATCACCTGGCACACAGAGATCTGAACTGTGTCGGCCCACGCAACCTACTCATTTTTCAAGCTGTGAGTCCCTCTTGCTCTTCACTTTACGCAAATTCCCCTTCCTGGACGCACTCAAAACGCTGGATTCACCCAGAAGCTCCACAGTCAGTGCTCAGTGTAAATAACTTTCCTATTATTCCACACACGTGTTCCACAAATGCATTCCTGGAGGATTCACGGGAATTTAGGGGAACCGTGTGGGGTGCGCACTCCAGGTTGAAATTCTGACTTTGCCCTTTAATAGGTGTACTGCCTGAACTTGTGTCTCATCTTGCTTTCCTGAAAACCTATACTCACCTTAAAGGGTCATGTGTTTGTGAAAGGAGCTAATACCCAGAAAGCTTAGGACCCACACAGCATACAGCACTCACTCAACAGATGCCATTATCAAGACCAAGACCACTGTGTTTCTGCACAGCTCCTCTCTCCAAGGAAGACCGTACGTCTTCTCATACATTTCACACACCATCAGTAATTACTTTTTTTCTTTCCTTTTTCATTGTTGTTGAGAGCATACACAGAAAAACACACAACAATTCAATAATTTCAAGTGTACACACAAGGTACAATTCAATGACAATGATTACATTCTTTAAGTTGTGCAATGATTCTCACCCTCCTTTTCAGAATTGTTCCCCTACCATTAACATAAATTCACTGCCCCTCCACCCCATGCTTCCTATCCAACCTTTGGAGTAGGTATTGTTCATCTGATCCCACGTAAATAATTCTTTTCTTTGAAGAGCATGAAGCTCAAGGCAAACATTCTTTACTAATCAAGTCAAACTATGGTTTTTCTGAAGTCCTGGTGGTGCAATCGTTAAGAGCTTGGCTGCTAACCAAAAGGTCTGTATGTTCCAATCACCAGCCACTCCTTGGAAACCCTATGGGGCAGTTCTACTCTGTCCTATAGGGTTGCTATGAGTCAGTATAGACTCGATGGCAATGGGAAGTTGTCAGTTTGTTGTACTGTGGTGGCTTGCACGTTGCTGTGATGCTGGAAACTACGCCATCTGTATTTTAAATACTAGCAGGTTCACCCAGGGTGGAAAGGTTTCAGAGGAGCTCCCAGACTAAAACTGACTAGGAAGCAGGACCTGGAGATCTACTTCTAAAAAACTGGCCAGTGAAAACCTTATCAACAGCAGCAGAACATTGTCTGATATAGTGCTGGAAGATGTGACCCTCAGCTGGAAAGCACTCAAAATACAGCTGGGGAAGAACTGCCTCCTCAAATAGAGTTGACCTTAACGTTGTGGATGGAGTGAAACTTTTAGGATCTCCGTTTGCTGATGTGGCATGACTCAAAATGAGAAGAAACAGCTGCAAACATCCATTAATAATTGGAACGCAGAAAGTATGAAGTATAAATCTAGGGAAATTGGAAGTTGTCAAAAATGAAATGGAACAAATAAAGATCAGTATTCTAGGCATTAGTGAGCTGAAATGGACTGGTATTGGCCATTTTGAATCAGACAACCATATGGTCTACTATGCTGGGAATGACATTGTCAAAATAGAACATTTCAAGGTCATCCTGAAGTACAATGCTGTTAGTGATAGGATATCCATAAGCCTACAAGGAAGACTAGTTAATAAGACTATTATACAAATTAATGCATCAACCACCAATGACAAAGATGAAGAAATTGAATATTTTTACTGACTTCTGCAGTCTGAAATTGATCAAATATGTAATCAAAATGCATTAATAATTACTGGTGATTGGAATGCAAAAATTGGAAACAATGAAGAGGGAACAACGGTTGGAAAATATGGGCTTGGTGATAGAAACAATGCTGGAGATCACATGACACAATTTTGCAAGACCAACGAGTTATTCATTGCAAATACCTTTTTTCAATAACATAAACAGTGACTATACATGTGGACCTTGCCAGATGGAATACACAGGAATCAAACTGACTACATCTGTGGAAAGAGATGACAGAAAAGCTCAATATCATCAGTCAGAACAAGGCCAGGGGCCAACTGCAGAACAGACCATCAATTGCTCATATGCAAGTTCAAGTTGAAGCTGAAGAAAATTAAAACAAGTCCTCAAAAGCCAAAGTACGATGACGAGTATATGCAATCTGAATTTACAGACCATCTCAAGAATAGATTTGACGCATTGAACACTAATGGCCAATGACCAGACAAATTGAGGGATGACATCAAACATGAAGAAATCAAAAGGTTATTAAAAAGACAGGAAAGAAAGAAAAGGCAAAAATGGATGTCAGAAGAGACTCTGAAACTTGTTCTTGAATGTAGAGCAGCTAAAATGAATGGAAGACATGATGAAGTATAAGAGCTGAACAGAAGATTTCAAAGAGCAGCAGGAGAAGACAAAGTAAAGTATTATAACAACATGTGCAAAGACCAGGAGTTAGAAAATCAAAAGTGACACACTCAGCATTTTACAAGCTGAAAGAACTGAAGAGAAAATTCAAGCCTTGAGTTGCAGTAGTGAAGGTTTTTATGGGCAAAATATTGAATGACGCAGGAAGCCTCAAAAGAAGATGGAAGGAATACACAGAGTCTGTGCACTGAAAATAACTTGTCGACATTTTGATCATTTCAGGAGGTAGAATATAGTCAAGAAGTGATGGTGTTGAAGGAAGAAGTCCAATATGCACTGAAGGCATTGGTGAAAAACAATTGACAAAATACCAATGGAGATATTTCAACAAATGGACGCAATGCTGGAAGTGGTCATTTGTCTATGCTGAGAAATTTGGAAGACAGCTATCTAGCCAATCAACTGGAAGAAATCCATATTTGTGCCCATTCCAGAGAAAGATGATCCAACAGAATGTGGAAATTATCAAACAATATCATTAATATCACATGCAAGTAAAATTTGGCTGAAGATCATTCAAAAGCAGTTGCAGCAGTACATGGATCGAGAACTGTCAGAAATTAAAGCTGGATTCAGAAGAGAACACGAAACTAGGGATATCATGGCTGATGTTAGATAGATCCTGGCTGAAAGCAGAGAATACCAGAAAGATGTTTACCTGTGTTTTATGGACTATGCAAAGACATTTGACTATGTGGATCATAACAAATTATGGATAACATTATGAAGAATGCAAATTCCGGAACACCTAACTGTGCTCATTTGGCACCTGTACATAGTGCATAGTTTAAAATCAGGAAATGTGTCTGTCAGTGTTGTATCCTTTCACCATATTTATTCAATCTGTATACTGAGCGAATCATCCGAAACGCTGGACTATATGAAGAAGAACATGGCATCAGGACTGGAGGAAGACTCATTAATAACCTGCAACATGCAATGACACAACCTTGCTTGCTGAAAGCAGAGGACTTGAAGCACTTACTCATGAAGATCAAAGACTACAGCCTTCCATATGGATAACACCTCAACATAAAGAAAACAAAAATCATTGCAACTGGACCAATAAGCAACATCATGATAAATGGTGAAGATATTGAAGTTATCAAGAATTTCATTTTACTTCAATCCCATGGAAGTAGCAGTCAAGAAATCAAAGACTTAATGTGTTGGGCAAATCTGTTGCAAAAGACCTCTTTAAAGTAATAAAAAGGTAAGATGTCATTTTGAAGACTAAGGTGTGCCTGACTAAGGCCATGGTATTTTCAGTCACCTTATGTGCATGCAAAAGCTGGACGATGAATAAAAAAAACCAAAGAGGAGTTGATGCTTTTGAATTATGGTATTGGTGAAGAATATTGAGTATACCATGGACAGCCAGAATGAACAAATCTCTCTTGGAAGAAGTACAGCCAGAGTGCTCCTTAGAAGTGAGAATGGCGAGACTTTGTCTCACATACTTTGGACAAGTTATAAGGAGAGATTTGTCCCTGGAGAAGGATATCATGCTCAGTAAAGTAAAGGATCAGCAAAAAAGAGGAAAACCCTCAAGGAGATGGACTGACACAGTGGCTGCAATGATGGTCTCAAGCATAGCAAAGACTCTGAGGATGGCGCAGGACTGAGCAGTGTTTCATTCTGCTGTACATGGGGTCATTGTGAGACAAAAATGACTCAATGGCACCTGACAACAACAATAGCGTTGTTTGGTTTCAAGAAAACTTCCGGAGCTTATTACTCTTGGCCAGCATGAAGCCACTCCTTGCTGAATCCTCCTTACACATTATTTTCCTCTCAGTCAGCCATCACAAGGAATGGTAGTCACTGTACTTGCCAGAAGAATGACCGGAAGCCTGCGCACCACATCCTGCAGTTCCCCTTCATGAACCCTCACAGCTGCCAGTAAAAGGATTCTGCCTCTGGGCAGCCAGCAGGCTTCCTCCCCTCGGTGCTTATCATCAGTTACGGATTCTGTTTCCCCTTGCAAATCACCTCACAACGCCCCACTTAAATACTGACCATCTGACTTAGAAACATGCCAAGAGAGGTCACAGAAATCAAGACTCTTTCAGGGAACGAACGGGATCTTAGTAGGGTCTCCCAGCCCACATTTCGTGGCTAGGCCCAGTGTAAGGCAGGTCAGACCAAACCTGACTTTAAAAAAAAAAAAAAACCCATTGCCGATGAGTTGATTCCGACTCATAGCGACCCTACAGGACAGAACAGAAAAGCCCCATAGAGTTTCCAAGGAGCGTCTGGTGGATTTGAACTGCCGACCTTTTGGTTAGCAGATGTAGCCCTTAAGCACTATGCCTGACTTGGTTCCTTCATATGAGTTGTTCTTGTTGTTCATTGCCATCAAGTCGGCACTGAATCATAGCGGCCTTATGTCTAACAGAGCAAAATGTCTCCCGGTCCTGCACCATCTTCATGATCACTGGTGTGTTTGAGTACATTGTTGTGTCAATCCATCTCATCGAGTGTTTCCCGTGTTTTTGCTCACCCTCTACTTTACCAGACATGATGTCCTTTCTAGCCATTTGTCTTTCCTGATGACATGTCCAAAATACAAGCCCTGAAGTCTCACTATCCTCATTTCTAGTCCTCCATATGTAGATTAGGGAAATTGAGATAGATACACTTTCTAAGGCCAATAAGAGTATATAGTACCCTAGTGTTATGTTTAGGGAGTCCCTGGGTGGCACAAATGCTTAAGTGCTGGACTATTAATAGAAAAGTTGGAGGTTCAAACCCATCCGAAGCCACCTCAGAAGTAAGGTCTGGCAATGTGTTTCCAAAAGGTCACAGCCTTGAAAATATGAAGCAGTTCTACTCTGTACACTTGGGGTCACCATGAGTCAGAATCGACTTAGCAGAACTGACAACAAGAACAGTGTTATGTTTGGAGTCCCTGGGTGGTGCAAACGATTAACACTCTCAGCTGCTAACCAAAAGTTTGGTGGTTGGAGTCCACCCAGAGGGGCCTTGAAAGAAAGGTCTGGTGATCTACTTCCAAAAAATCAGCCATTGAAACCCTATGGAGCACAGTTCTACTCTGAAACACATGGGGTCACCATAAGTCAGACTCAATGGCAATGGGATACCAGTTTAGTGTTAGGCTTTTATGTACCCAAACCCCAAACCAACTGCCGTTGAGTCAATCCTGACTCATAGTGACCCTACAGGACAGATTAGAACTGCCCCACAGGGTTTCCAAGGCTATAAATCTCTACAGAAGCAGACTGTCACATCTTTCTCCTGCAGAGCCACTGGTGGTTTCAAACCGTCCACCTTTTGTTTAGTAGTTGCTCGCTTTAACCACTGCACCACCAGGACCCCTTATGCTTTAGGCGGAGGACATTAAAAGAAGAGTTAGTTCTAACTACAGGACAATTTACTCAGAATAAAAAGATGCAGTCTCAGCTGGATAGGTGTCAGTCAGGTAAATGCACAAAGGAAGACCATCAAATGCCAACCTTCATCTTCTAAACCTACATTTCACCCCTACCCACCCACAAATCATCTCCCATCACTGCCTGCATGAGTTATTTAGTTTAGAGCCTTTAGTCATTCCATTATTCTATTAAATTCATCTTTGCAAAGGCATTCATAGCTGTCACCCCTCTGAGACTGTGTTTTGCAAGCCCACCCCCCCCAACCCCAATTCCAATGGCTTCTGGAATTGATTACCCACCTTCCGTGGCTTTGGAGGGAGGTCTATTAGTCTAAAACCCCTTCTCTCCTTCCCCAGAGGAAGAAACCTCTTACTGATGAGGTTAAGAGAGGAACCGGGCATGCATAGTCCAGACTCTTTCTCTCTCCTTCTTCTCCAGAGCAGGTTTTACCTAGGGAGTACGGGTTTGGTCTGTTCCACCATGTCCACCATGTCTGTTCCACCCAGGAAGTAGGCCTGGGTGGGGATGCCTGCGATGGCCCAGCCCTGCCTGTGATTGGTGGGTCAAAAACCAGTTGCCAACAAGTCAATTCCAATTCATGGTGAGCCCATGTGTGTCAGTGTAGAACTGTAATCCAGAGGATTTTCAATGGCTGATTTTCTGGAAGTAGATTGCCAGGCCTTTCTTCCAAGGTGCCTATGGGTGGATTCCAACCACCAACCTTTTGGTTAGCAGTCAAGCATGTTAATGGTTTACACCACCCAGGGACTCTGTGATTGATGGGTACATTCATCTAATTCTGGAGTTCAGCTTGACAAGGCTCACGTGACCTCAGACATATGCCGTATTCTCCAAAACAAGTGTTAGTCAAAATAAAGATGTCCTCTCTTGGAGCCCTGGTGGTGCAGTGGTTAAGAGCTCTGCTGCTAGTCAAAAGGTCAGCAGTTTGAATCCACTAGCCACTCCCTGGAAACGCTATGGGGCAGTTCTACTCTGTCCTATAGGTCGCTGTGAGTCGGAATTGACTCAATGGTAATGGGTTTACCCTCATTTTAAGGAGCTCTGATGGCACAATGGTTAAGCACTCATCTGCTAAACAAAATTTTGGCTGTTCAAACCCACCCAGTGGCTCCACACAGAAAGACCTGGCGATCTGCTCCAGTAAATGTCACAGCCTAGAAACTGTATGGGGCAGTTCTACTCTGTCACATGGGGGTCGCTATGAGTCAGACTGGACTTGATGGCACCGAACAGCCACGTCACTCTCATTTTGGGTTCCAATTATTATTATTACTTTACCTCGCAAGGTGATTTGAAGGAGCTCGGGTGACACAGTGGTTAAAGTGATCAACTGCTAACCGAAAGATCGGCGGTTCGAAACCACCAGCAGATCCTCAGGAGAAAGATGTGGCGATCTGCTTCTGTTGAGTTTTACAGCATTGGAAACCCCATGAGTCAGAATCGACTTGACAGCAGTGGGATGGATGCAAGGTGATTTAAGGCTTCCAAAGGAAATTAATAACAGAAGACGATTTATATTCAAATTTGGGGCATCTAATGTTGACATTTTAATATTGGAAAGTATTTATAACATGATCTCATTGACAGTCTCTAATAGGCTAATTACTAGCAGGTGGCTAAACATAAGTTGAGATACGAAATATAATATTGAGTGAAATATTAGCCTTGGGTACCAAACGGCCTTGGGATTTGATTTGAATAATAGACTGCCCTGACTCATCCAAAAACCTTCTGGGGAAAAATCTACACCACCACGCAAAGATCCTAGGAGGGTACCCAAGAGCAGGGATGGGTACTGGGAGTTGGTCTTGTGGCTCAATCTCACTTTTCAGACCACATAACACTAAGATTAAGTCAGCCTCTCTAGATTATTCTGAAAGCACCATCAAAAAAAGCCAGGAATACATTCCATTAGAAGAGACTGTCTTAAAGTGGCATTATTACTGGGAGACAATTAGATTAGACATGCTTCTCTAATCATCTCCACGAAACGATAGTAACCCTCTTCCCAGAGAGCCAAATCAACTGTCACCCTCCAGTGTGTGCAACAGCTGTTTAAATTCACAACTGGTTTATAAAGAAGAGTTACAAGATGCTCGGCATCACCTGCGATCAGTAAAAGGGGAGATGAGCCACATCTCTGGAATTGCTGAGCCCGCACTGAAGCACACCTCAAGAAACGTATGAAACACCATTTAATGCAAAGTCGAGCATCCTCGCTGCTGACTGAGCCCTTTTCTTCTGGTTATAAGCGTTCATCTCAAGGGGGCGTGCCAAAGTCGATGGAGCTATGCCTGCAGAATATTCAGAGTTCTCTGTTGGCACCGGCCGATTCAGAGGAGAGTTACAATGCACTGGAAGTGAATTGACAAACGCCATAGAACTGTTTCTGGATCTAAATTTAGCTAAGACAGCTCAGCTGAGCTGCCAGGGGATCCCTATGACATAATTATGATTGTGAGCCATGGATTAAATACTGTCTGTCTCTGTAGTGGAGCCCTGGTGGTGCAGTGGTTAACTGTTTGGCTGCTAACCAAAAAGTTGGCAGTTCAAATCCACCAGCTGCTCCTTGGAAACCCTATGGGGCAGTTCTACCCTGTCCTGTAGGGTCACTATGAGTCGGAATTGACTCGACGGCAACGGGTTTGGTTTTTTTTTTTTTTTTTTTGCTCCCTGTAGTGGCTGGCCCCTAATGGAATTGACCAAAGCTGAATAGATGTGCATTTCACCAACATCACTCCCTAATGCAGATCAGAAACAGAGCCGGTTGCTCACAAACAGCCAAAGTGGCAAAGTTTTGTGTCTGAAGGTTTGGTCCGGTTGGATGGTCGTGTGAGAAAAGATGGAAGAATACCAACAGAAGCTTTCAGTTTGGCAAACCCAAACCCTTTCCTGACTAGAAGTGAAAACAGGCATGTATAGGAATAAGAATGACAAAACAAAATTACATTTCAAAAGAGTCAGCCACAAGTTGTAAGTCTGAGGAATTCAACTCTAACAGTAGTAGAACAGAAGAAAAATGGGCAAAATAAACATTTCGAGAAATTGTGATGCCTGCCAGTCGAGCTGAGCCTGCAGTCCGCGTTCCAGTGCCGGAAATAACCATCTAAAAAGCAATGGAAAGGTGATTTTGCTAGCTCGGAACCCCACTCTACATTCTCTTCCAATCATTTGATCATCTTAACAAGAGAAAATAAAGAGAAGTCTGACAAATTGCCCTTTTTCAACTTTAATGAGGAAGACTGTAAAGCACACAATCTGAACGTCTTATTTTTAAAAGGAAATGCTTGTTCTCGTTTAATTCCAAAAAGAAAACACAGAAGAGTGAATAAAAGAAAGGAAATAATCTATTTTCCCATATTCCATGACTAATATTTGAACAAAATTCCATTTGTTCATATCCATAAGCTAATCTAGCGTACATAATGGTAGTGTGTAACATAAATCATTTTTTTTACTTAGTATTAATAGCATTCTTATTTTTCATTTTTCGATGTTGTCAACTTAGCCATCAGTTTTCAATGGCCTTGACTGACTTCTTGCCTGTAACCTCATAAGAAACCTTGACCCAGAACCACCCAGTTAAACTGCTTCTGAATCGTGACCAGCAGAACCTGTGAGATAATAAATGTTTGTTGTTTGAAGTCTCTAAACTTTGGAGTTATTTTTTATGCAATAGCATATAACTAATACATCTAAAATCGTGGGGTTTTTTCCTTCTTCTTTGACTCTAGTTTTGAGTTTGTTTGAGTGTAAATCATTGGATTTGTTTTCGTTGTAGTTCATGTTACTCTCATCTAAGTCCTTCATAGCCAGAAAGTGGAGCTTACACAATTTCAACTATTTTGTATTTATGAAGGTTTTACTCTTGGCTTAGCATGACCAAAATTTTTAAATATTGCATGGGTGCTGGAAAAAGCGGTGTATCTCTGTGTTTATGGTACAAATCTGATAAATCAAGCTGGTAAATCATTATTATTCAAAACTACATATAATCTCATTCATGATTTACTTCATCTTCAATAATTGAGAGCGCAATAATAAAATCTCTCATGCTTGTGGTATTTCCGTCTATTTCATCTTAATTTTCAACACATTTTTATAATGTTCTTATATGTACTTCAGTGTGATATTTTTTGCGAAGAAGTTTCTTAGTCATTATATACTGATTGTAAATTGAGCCATTTGATACTCTATAGGGTCTTTGGCAAATTTATTTTAATAAAATTTTTCCATTCCTCTGTATTATATTTTCTTGGTTCCTGATATTAATGTCGTTATAATCATTCTCTTTTGTTTTAGAGTTTGTTGACATAGCTTTCCTTGTTCTTTTAATCTTTTTGTCTCTTTGTTATGAATTTGTCTTTCATAACCAGCATTTAATTGCTATGCTTTGACCTGAGAGCCTTTGACTTTTATTTGAGGTATTTAATCAATTTACGTTTGTTATTACAATCACGTAGCTCTCTGTATTCCTCTTGTCCTTTAGCTTTTCGTTGCTGTCTTTTAATACATGAACTTTTGTTGTTGTTGCCAATTGTTTTGTTTAAATTAACCAGTGTTTCTGAACATCTATATGCTAGTAATAATTCCAATAATTCCCTTTAAGATTTTTAGAAGTGCCCCTTAATTTACAGTTACCTAAATATCAAAGACCAGAATGAAATGTTCACATTTGGTCCTCCTTACATGAGACGAATACCCTAACACTCTTTTGCTGTCTTTTATCTATTAATCTGTTTGAAGTTTTAGATCAAGACTATTAGATTTGTTTCATGACATGGAAAGAGACTGTGCTAAGAGATGAAGTTTTTTGAGATTTTTCCCAATCCAAGTTCTTCTCCCTTATAATTGTCACTTCTTCCTGGATTCTGACTTTTGTCTTAGATTCTTAAAAGTTGATATTTTATTTTTCCCATAATCACAGGCATATTCTAAAAGAAATTAGAAACATCTACAATAGAGGCTGCTGGTGAGTGGCCATGTCTAACCAGATACCTACTTAAGACTATGTCAGACTTCTTTTTACTCTATTCAAGCTGCTGCTTCTGTCACATTCTCCCTCACTTCAGCAGATAAGGAGCCCTGGTGGCACAGCAGTAAAGAGCTACAGAGAAAGGAGAAATCATCTGCCAAAAATGCTTACTATTTCCTGTGATCACACTGATCTTTCTGTTTTCTTATGTTTCGTTTTCATTCTACCCTTGTAATACACTTTATGTTTGGTTTGTATTTATCCTCTGTAAAATTTTGTTTTAATTTACATCCTATCTGTGGTTTCCATTATAATTTTTCAAAAAGAATTGTTAATATTATAGATATACCAAAACCAAACCAAACCTGTTGCCATTGAGCCAATGCCAACTCATAGCGACCCTATAGGACAGAGCAGAACTGCTCCATAGCGTTTCTAAGGAACAGCTGGTAGATTCAAACTGCTCACCTTTTGGTTAGCAGCCAAGCTCTTAACCACTGTGCCATACATAAAACAATCTAATAAAACAATAAATTTGATGCCCATTCCAAAGTAAAATAAATTTAGTAGTTTTGATACTTTTGACTTGGGTTTATATAATCCTATGATCTTTAAAATGAAAAATAGATCACTTCTCTCAAATATGAACATTGGTTGCAGATAAGATAATGCTAGGTGTCATGGTTTGAATTATGTCCCCCAAAAAATGTGTGTGTCAATTTGGCTGGGCCATGATTCCCAGAATTGTGTGGCTAGCCTCCTTTTTGTGATTGTAATTTTATGTTAAAGAGGATTCGGGTGGGATTGTAACACCACCCTTCCCCAGGTCACATCCCTGATCCAATGTAAAGGGAGTTTCCCTGGGGTGTGGTCTGCACCACATTTTATCTCTCAAGAGATAAAAGGAAAGGGAAGCAAGCAGAGAGTGGGGGACCTCATACCATCAAGAAAGCAGTACCGAAAGCAGAGCGTGTCCTTTGGACCAGGGTCCCTGCTCAGAGAAGCTCCCAGTCCCGGGGAACACCGAAGAGAAGAAGGCCGTCAGAGAGAAAAAGCCTTCCCCTGGAGCTGATGCCCTGAATTTGGACTTTTAGCCTACTTTAACTGTGAGGAAATAAATTTCTCTTTGTTAAAGCCATCGACTTGTGGTATTTCTGTTGTAGCAGCACTGGATGACTAAGACCCTAGGGAATTACTTTTAATTTTTTTGTGTGTGATTATGCTATTGTGATTGTTTTTCTTAAAAGTATTTGTCTTTTAGATATGCATATTGAAATATGAATGAAATTATATGGTTTCAGGTTTGCTTCTAAATAATCCATTATTGAAGGGGCTGGGGAAAGTGGGTTAGGACTGAGAGGAAACAAAATTGAACATGACTTGAAAATTGTTAGAACTGGAAAATGTCTGTTCATTATTTTTTTCCTCCATTTGTGTATGTAAAAACAGCTTGGAGGCAGTGTCTGACCTCCTCTAACTTCATGAGGGGGAAGAAGAACCAAGATCAACAGCCCAAGGATGATTCCTATGAGGCAGAGGTCAGACATGCCTCCTGTCTCCACCATCTTTACCAACTCTGACACCAACCGTCCTTCCCACAGCACTCTCTTCTGGGTTTGATAATTCATTGCAATTACCACACAAAACTCACAGACCATACTCACAATTATGGGATTTATTAGGGAAGTAACAGTTACAGTTCAGGCTCAGGAACACTCAAGATACAATTCTTCCATCAGGATAGCCTCTTCCCAGCCGTGCTCCCAGGCACACCTCTCCCTGCCCCTTAGTCTTGTCCAAAGGCACTCAGCTTTCTCTTTCCGTGGGCCGGGAAGCCCACCGCGTCATCTCCTGCTGCTTGATCTCTCCCGCTGGTGTCTCATTCTTGGTGGTGGTGGGCTCTTCTTCTCTGCTCTGGAATTGGCTCTCTTTTAGGGCAAAACTGACCAATCCCCTTGGTAGGCCACAATTACCCTATCACACAGTCCCACCCAAACACCTGGGTGGGAATTTCAAGACCATGGTTAGAAAGGCCACACACCAAAGTAATTAATTGCACTGTAGTGTATATTTGAAATTATCCATAGTGACAAGTTAAAAATAATCACTTTAACAACATTTTCATGCAATTATATAAGCACATTTGAAACTGATTTTAATACTCACTACCAGTCCCTTCCTGCTATTTCTCTTCTTCCAATTTTCTAATCGTTTGTTGAACAGGTGTAACTCTTCAGATAATATTTTTTCAGGAACGACCATGAGTAGTTTGTTTCAGAAAGACTGAATTCAAGCATGTATATGAAAGTTGACTATGAGAATGTGTCTGTTGTCTTCATCGCTTGACCTCATTATTCCTGAACCCAGGAAAGGTTTACACTGGCATCTGACTTACTTTTATAACGCACCTGTGATTTGATATTAATTTCCTCTGACTTAGAAGTAACAGCAACCACTTCAGCTCTGACGATGGCTTTGCACGATGATGAACGTTCTGAATTGCTAAGTCAGGTCTTGTGAATCACAAGATCATAAGCACTACGATAAAAGTGCCTTTATTCCTGTTTGTATCCTTTGCTTGTTCTGCTAAAGCAATTTGAATTTTTTTCCTGTGGACTTTCTTCAGCTGACCCACAAATCCTAATGCTTTAGTTGACTGGACCCAACACAAACAGTAGGACAGTTTTGTGAGAAACAGCATCACCAAAGTACACTTTCTCATAATCTCCTTATATAAAATCCTAGAAATTGTAGGGGATTATATTTTTTACATCAATGTCTTACATTAGTTTTGTATTTTAAGGAAAAGTTATAGGGATGTGTGTATATATATACATGTATATATATGTGTATATATATGTGTGTGTGTATATATGTATACATAGGGTCCCACTACATCCATACATCCATCAGTCCATTCAATTGCATTGATTTGTTCAAACAAGTTTATTTATGCTCAAACATAGCAACGATTGTGAGGATGGCACAAGACCGAAGAGCATTTCGTTCAGTTGTCGCTGTGAGTCAGAACCAGCTCGATGGCACCTAACAACAACAGTACTCTAGGCATCGGGATTGGCTTAGGAATACCCTCCCTCTCTGCCTTCATGGAACTTCTCTGTCAGTACTAGTGGTTCCTTTGGGAGAGGATAAATGCCTGGCCAGAGAGGTCAGGAAGGAATTAGGATCTATCCACACGTGTCAGGAGAAAGAAACTCAAGTTCCTACTTGTCAATGGCTCTCTGCATACGTATAACAAATGACTTAGACCAATCATTCTTGATCTGGGATTCATGGACCATTTATGGATCAGTACAAGGGTCCATGGAGCCATTTTGTGCTTTGTACATTATTCCTGGGAAAAGATTTACCAATAGATTTCTTCTTCAGAATACCAACCTTGCTCATGGTATTGGAAGGGTTAAGAGCCATTGCTTTGCTAGTGTATGTTCGTAAGACATGAAAAAAGACAATTCTTAAATGGTAATACAACAATTTCTCTTATCTGTACTTCATGGGGGGATTCTGGCAGATTGCTGATACATTATAGTAGCAGAATACAAAGAGATCCATTTAGAATGATGGATGGTTTAGTAAGACAAGGCTTTATAATCCATCCTTTCTTGGCGTGGTTCACTTCCTTCCAAGATTTACAGTTTATTATTAGAAATATTGATACCTATAGAATATGAAAGAGATTGTGCTTATTAAGGAAAGCAAGAGAGTTCTTTTGTTTGAAATGATGACAGTCCAGGTTCAGTATAATGGTCCCAAAGGATAATGGCTGATGTTTTTTGTTTTTTTGTTTTTTTCTCTTTGTAAACTTAATACAGAGTATCTATTTGGTATTTATTAAACTTAGTTTCTTCAGCAAGGGTATGGCATTATACAAAGCATTCTTAATGACACAGTAGAGTTAAAATATTATTTACAAATTGAAATGTGATACCCTTGTCTCCAAATATTTTAATGGCCACAGATGTGTCTTAGAATAAACATTAAATGCGTGATTGACACTCTAAACTTTTCATCTCAATACCACAAAATACAGATTGTATTTTATACATTACAGATGAAGGCAAATATGGCTAGTGTATAAATAATACTTTGCTTACCATTAACAGCTTTATGATATGAAATTCATATGCTGACTTAGAAATCCTACTGTTGAGCCCCAAAGGTATCTTTGAAATATTAATGTATTGTCACAAATAAAAATCACAGTATATAACTGAAATATTTTTTCTATCGATACATCAACTACCTAGTATTGGATTATAATCCAAAGTATAAAATAAATATTCATGAATCCATACTGATACAAAGAATAAATCAACAAACAAATGGAGAAGACACAAATCTCCCATGCAGAAGAATTACAAAGAATTTATGTAGATATGTTGTCCTCAAGAAGGTTTGACACAATTCCTTATTCTTAAGTATAGGCCTGTAGGTTGTACTCTTCCTTCCAAAGAGTACAGTACAGAAAGGGAAAATAAAAGAGTAATTTTACCACAGAGAAATCTGACAAATCTACTTTACCCACATGATCAGGTTGACATCTGATGGGAATGGCACTTCATCTCTGTGGTTTTGCTCCCCAAAGCCCATATCTCCAGTCTAATTCAAAGAAAAACATCAGACAAATCCCAATTGAGGGACATTTTACAAAAAAAAAAAAAACCTGACCAGCACTCCTTAAAATTCTTCAACCAAACCAAACATGTTGTGGTCGAGCCGACTCTGACTTATAGCGACCCTACAGGACAGAGTAGAACTGCCCTAAAGGGTTTCTAAGGCTGTAATCTTTATGGAAGCAGACTGCCACATCCTTCTCCCACAAAGCGGCTGGTGGGCTCGAACCTTTCAGTTAGCAGCCGAGTGCTTAAACACTGCATCTCCATGGCTCCTTTTAAAATAGTCAAGGTCATCGAAAACAAGGAAAGCCTGAGAAACTGTGAAAGTCAAGAGGAGCCTAAGGAATGACGATGACTAAATGTAATGTGGTGTCCTGAGTGGGATCTTGGAAGAGAAAAAGAACTAAAGATATCTGAATAAGGTATGGACTTTAGTCAATAATAATCAATATTTATTCATTAATTGTAACAAATGTACCATAGTAATGTAAGACATTAACAATAGGGAAAACTAGGTACAGAGTGTATGGGAGTTCTCTGTTGTTGTCCATTCTGACTCATAGCGACCCCATGCGTGACAGAGTAGAACCAGCCCATAGGGTTTTTTTTGGCTATGACCTTTATGAAAACAAATCACCAAGTCTTTCTCCCACAGAATTGCTGGGTGAGTTTGAACCACTAACCTTTCAATTAGCTTCCGAGCACTTAACCACTGGACTACCAGGGCTACTAGTCACAGTTTTTTCTATAAATCTAAAACTGTTTAAAAAAAAAAAAAAGTTTGCTTTAAAAAGTCAGCTGCCTGAATACTCTAGATAAAAGAAATACAAAACAAAAAATTTTGACCACGTACAAAACACATCCTATCAGCTACCAGCTGCTCAATGAAGAAAACTATACCAAATCAGTGAAAAAGAGAAAATCTTAAAAGCAGATAGAGAGAAAAGACATTACCTTCAAAGGAAAAAATATGACAGCAAATTTCTCATTATAAACAATGCAACAGAGATGGCAGTGGAGGAACATTGTTAAAGTACTGAAAGAAAGAAAAGTTGTAATCTACAATTCTATACCCAGCAAAACCATCAGCAAGGGTATAGAAGACTTAAGCAACACTATCAACTGACTTGACCTAATTGACATTTATAGAATAAAAGAATGTACATTATTTTAAGGTTATCATAAAACACTTACTAAGTTACACAATATTCTAGGACCACATGCAAAACTGGTTTCTGTTGCCTTCATAGCCAAATCATACAAACTATGTTCTCTGATCACAATGGAATTAAATTAGAAATAAATAGCAGGATTTCTGGAAAATTCCCAAATACTCTCCAGAAATATTTAGGAAATATTAGAAATATTTAGGAACCTAAATAACACACTTCTAAATTACCCCATGGGGCAAAAAGGAAATTTAAATGGAAACTAGAATGTATTTTCAGTCAACTGAAAATAAAAATACAAGATATCAAAAATTGTGGGCTGCCGTTGAAGTCACTAATGGGGGAAATTTTATATCACTAAACACCTGTATTAGAAAACAAGAAAGTTCTCAAATCAATGTGCCTGTCTTCCATCTTAAGAAACTTATTAAATCAAAGAAAGAACAATTAATGAAATACTGAAGATCTTAGTGGAAATTATTGAAACAGAAAACAAAAAATTATAGAGAAAAATCAATGGAAAGTACGGGGAAGTAGAACAAGCACCTCGGGCTGTGGCACTTTATGGGAATCCAGGTGATTGGAGGAGCCAGAGTAAAGCATTTCCTTACTTTCTGACACTCCAAGATGCTCCACGCTTATCTTGTATATTCATTGTCCCAGCCCTCCACATTGCTGTCAGTCAATTCCGACCCATAGTGACCCTACAGCACAGAATAGAACTGCCCCACAGGGTTTCCATCTTTATGGAAGCAGACTGCCACATCTTTCTCCCATGGAATGGCTGCTGGGTTCAAACCACCAACCTTGCACTTGGCAGGTGAGCGCTTAACCACTGCGCCACCAAGGCTCCTGTCCCAGCCCTAGAATCAGACGTTTCTTCAAGCAACACTGATTCATTTTATCAGAAAATAGTCTTAGAAACCAAGATCTGGGTTCTAGGAGTACTCATTGCTAAGGGTGCATTACTTCCAGGCCCTCAGAGGACAGAGCTAGGAAATATATATATGTATACTAGCCCATGTAGGTGCACATATCTATAATTATTTCTGTATCTATCCATCTGTATCTATATTAAGCTAAACATGAGTTCCTACCAATGTCTCCAACTCTTCGGGCATTCCCTTCTTCCTTGTCTATAATCTCTCACTCCAACAATGAGAAACCTGACTCCTACCATTGCCATCAATTTATTTGTTCAGTCCTAGCACACATGTAAAGCAAGGTCAGAATTGTCAACTCATAGCCACATGAGAAACAACTTTATCAAACAGAGTACAGTGCCTCCGTACGTTTTCTTTTGTCTTTATTCTTAGAGTCTCCACTCATTTCCCAAGTTACTTATGTTAACACTTCACAAGGCCTCCTTTTAATTAATATATACACTAGATGGATCAATTCTCACATTCTCAGACCATTCTGAGATATTCAGTAATGTGTCTCTTCTTCAAACCTCTTGTCTAATCTTTCTCCTAATTTCTAACCTTGTTCTTCTAGCCCAAAGAACATCTAGCCAATTGGCTTCAAACAATTAGTCACTAACCATGAATCAAAGTAGATTTTAACACCAGGCTGCTGTTCTTTTCAGAACAAGTGGGCCCAGATGTATACTGCTCAAATATCTGTCCACTGAGATTTTTCTCCAGGATAGGTCTCCAGAACCACCTCTTACTGGGGTTGTGACAACAGAACAGTCTGTTTCTGACTGGTGCCAAATATCATACATAGCTATCTGTAAACCTGCCTTGAGTTTTTCTTCCTCACTTACAGGGTGCTTCCCATAAGACCATATGGAAGGAAGGGAGGAGGAAATATGGCAGGAAAAGGCAGACTGGGAACATGAGTGACCTGCACATTTAGCTGACTTGTGATTTCAGAACTGTCTAGGACCTAGTCCATCCACATCACTTCTGTTTGACAAGGTGGACTGTTGGGCTGTCTAGGATTATATCTAACTGAACATGACGATACCCAGTTCACTATGGGCAGTTCAAGAGATATGATCACCTGATATCCTATAGGCAAGCATTCAGGGTAAAACAGGAAACCAGGACAATTCAAAATCTGTTTCTCAAAAGGAGATAAATGGCTTAACAAAAAAGGATGTGAATTTGCTCCAAAATTCTAGGGCTGTCTTTTGTGATTTTCCTAACAAGACTTATCATGGACTCCAAATAGTCTTCTTTATTTCTTATAGACAGTTAATAATTGCTGAATGGAAGATCATCTTGAACTGTAACCTGGTCCAGCTGGAAACATTTCCATTGCACTGGGCCCAACTAGGAGCTCTGGTGGCATAGTGGTTAAGAGTTTGGCTGCTAACCAAAAGCTTGGCGGTTCAAATCCACCAGCCACTCCTTGGAAACCTTACAGTGCAGTTCTACTCTGTCCTATAAGGTCTCTGTGAGTTGGAATCAACTCAACGGCAACAGATTTGTTTTTTGTTAGTTTGGGCCGATACAAAAGGCGGACTTTCTGGCTACCCAGAAAATAGGTAGGAGGACCACAGGCAAAACTGGTTTCTGTTGCCTTCAAAGGCAAAGGTGCTCCACCATGCATTGTGTGTCTTATTCACAGTGTGGGTCACACATGTATACTCCTTCGGAGGAATTCCCAACACGTCACATACCATTAAGCTGCAAGAAAGCTTAATGAGGTGACAGGTCTTACTTTTGTTGAATTTATCTCCCACTGTCTGGTGTGTACTTATATTACTGAGGCAAACAGAGGGCCTGCTACTTCCTATTTGTCAGGCCTTATCAGCGTGAAATTACCAATGCGGAGGTCCTGTGTGATATCTGTGGGACAGTGACACCAATCAGAATTTTGGGAGACAAATTTTTGCACAGAGCTGGAAAGTTTGCATTACCCCAAAAGAAGTAGTCACTCACACTGCTATTTCTAGCTTCTTTTTATTGGCATAGAAGAAAAAAATTGCCAAATCAATGGCTATATTCCGGGTCCCAAAGGCTCTACTGATTTGTTCTAATAAGGAGACCACATATGGAGCAGCAGCTGTAATTGGTAACATCACCTAATTAAAATTACAACTACCCTTTGTCTCTGCAAGGTCAATCCATCTTCTCCACTGGTCAGGCTGGAAAGTTACATGGACATATGGCTGTAATCACGACACATGCAGCTTTCAAATCTTGCATCATGGAGCTTCTCTTAGCATCTGATGTTACGTTTTTCACCTTGAAATTTAATATAATTATTATATATTTGCCATAACTTCAAACACAGAAAAGTTTCAAAAACAGTACAAAAGTCCACAGATATCCTTCACTCAGACTCATTTTGCTACATTTACTGTGTCCTTTTTCCTTTGTTTTCCCTCTTTTCTCCCTTCTCTTCTTTCTCCTCCTATTCCTCCTTCTCTTGCTCTAATTATTATTATTTTTTCAGAACCTTTTAAAAGTTGAAGACATGATGCTTCTTTAAATTTAAATACTTTAGTGTGTATTTTCTAAAAACATAGAATTCTCTTCCATAAACATAGTATAAATACCGAAATCAGGAAACTAACACCGATAAAATATTATTTAATTTTACAGACCTCATTTAGATTTTGCCAAATGTCTAATACTGTTCTTTATAGCTAAAAAAACAAGAAAAGAAAATCAAAAGTAGTCATTGCATTCATTTCATTCAGTTGCTCTGTAGTCTTATTTAATCTAATACATGAGTCTTCCTTTGTATTTCAGGGCACTGATTTTTTGAAGAGTACAGATCACTTGATGGATTGACACAGTGGCTGCAACAATGGACTCAAGCATAACAATGATCATGAGGATGGCACGGGACCAGGAAGTGTTTCGGTCTGTTGTACATAGGGTCTCTATGAGTTGGAACGCACTCGACAGCACATAATAACAACAGATCACTTATTTCATAGAATATCCCTCAATTTGGGTTTGCTTCATGGTTAGATATACAATCCTTGGTTCATGTTTTCACTCCTTGAGATTCTTGAAAATGATGCTCCATTGTTGTCTTGCTTCGTATGCTGTTTTTGAGACATCTAATAATAAATTATTCTTTTTCCCTCATAAATATTTTGTCTTTATGTAGAGGCCCTGAGGCATTTAACTTTAAAGTCTAATCATTTCTCTAGGATATGCCTTAGAGTCAATAATTTTGGTTCAGTTGTCCCGGGTAACATTGGACTATTTCAGTAAGTACATTCAAGTCTTTGATTTCTGGAAAGATTTCTTGAATTATAGTTTTATTTCTGCACATAAAAGATGCTATTCCACTATCTTCCCATCATCATAGTTTCTAATAAGAAGTCAGCTCCTAATCAAATTATCATTCCTCTTTATGTAATGTATCATTTTTCTCTTGATACTTTCAAGGCTCCTTCTTTACTTGGCTTTCAACAGTTTATGATGTGCCTAGGCATGGACTTTTCTGTCTTTTTCCTGCTTAGGGTTTGATAGGCATCTCAAGTCTGCAAATGTATGCCTTTGATCATATTTGGGAAAATTTAAACTATTATTTCTTTAAATATTTTTTATCCCCCATATTCTTTCTCCTCCCATCATGTGACTCTAATTACATACATATTAGATCTTTTTTTTACTATCTAACAAGTTTTTGAGGCTCTGTTTTACTTTTTTTGGTTGTTTTTCTAGCCACTGTTCAAATTGGATATTTTCTTTTGATTTATTTTTAAGTTACTAAATCTCTCCTCGGTCTTCTCCATTCTTTAATTAAGTTCATCGGGTGAATTTCTTATTTCAGTTCTAAAATTTGAGGGTTTTTTTTTTTCTTTCTATTTCTCTCCTGAGATTTCATACTTTTTAATTCATTGCAAGCACACTTACCTACTATGAGGTCTACTTAGGTCAAAATTAGTTTATCATACGATATCTTAAGCTTTATATATGACTGAAGTTGCTTTCTGAGTCTTTCTGAGGCAGTGTTCAATAATCCCCAAACCTCTGAGTTTTACTCTGTAAAATAGCTGCACACTCCATTGGGGGATCTGAATGGAGATTCCTGTTACATAATGTGATGTTATTATGAGGTTTTTCCTTATGGGTCCGAGGCCTCCACTAAGACTTTGGATCCGTGAACTGACTCTTATGTCTGAGACTTTGAAAAGGGACTTTGACTCTCAAGAAGACCTCAAGTTTTTTTTTTTATTTTTTTTATTTTTCTGTAGCTTAAGTTTTACCTTTCAAATAGCTTCTTGGTGAGATAACCCCTATTTACGTCCAAGGGACTCCATGATATATAAGTCATAATCAAATCTACTCTGAGTCAGGATATTTAGGTTATAATCTTGGCCATGATATGTGAGTATCTTCTGCACTTCACATCTAGTGATAAGATGTCATTTCTTGGCCTCTGACATCTCACATACTCTCATATCATTGAAATCAGAGGGCTCATTTCAATTCCATTGGCTTGTACTGCCATTGCCGGCTGACTGAGAGCACAAGTAAAATTTTTTTTTTTAGAAATGCTAGTGCTCTCCCCACAAATAACCTTTTTTTAGGGTTTAGAAAAGGGCGTGTCTTCTCTGCCCTCCTGTGAACTGTAAACAGAAGATGGGTGGGCGCATGGATGACACACAGTAAATCCACCCAGAATCTCTTCCTCTTTGTTACCCAGCAGAATTTTTGGCATCTCAAATTAATTTATAATGGGCCTCGTTTGAGTAGAATAAGCAAACATTTAAAACTACTCCTAACTGCCCTAATTAGCATATTGAGTTCAGAATCTCTTGTCAGTGGCTTCCAGGTTTTAAAATAAATTAGCCTGACCTATATTTATATCAGTTAGAACAAGGCCAGGGGCCAACTGAGGAACAAACCATCAATTGCTCACACGGAAGTTCAAGTTGAAGCTGAAGAAAATTGGAACAAGTCCACAAAAGCCAAAGCACAACCTTGAGTATAACCCACCTGAATTTAGTGATCATCTCAAGAATAGATTTGACACATTAAATACTAATGACCGAAGACCAGACCAGCTGTGGAATGACATCAAGGACATCATACATGAAGAAA
>NW_004444083.1:1250729-1252704 GCF_000243295.1 Trichechus manatus latirostris | reverse complement strand
TCAATCACCTCATATGCATGCGAAAGCTGGGCAATGAATAAGGAAGACAGAAGAAGAATTGACACCTTTGAATTATGGTGTTGGTGAAGAATATTGAATATACTATTTACTGCAAAAGAACAAACAAATCTGTCTTGGAAGAAGTACAGCCAGAATGCTCCTTAAAAGCAAGGATGATAAGACTCTTTCTCACATACTGTGGACATGTTATCAGGAGGGATCACTCCCTGGAGAAGAACATCATGCTTGTAAAGTAGAGAGTCAGTGAAAAAGAGAAAGATCCTCAACAAGATGGATTGACACAGTGGCTGCAACAATGGGCTCAAGCATAGCAAAGATTGTGAGGATGGCGCAGGATAACGCAGTATTTTGTTCTGTTGTACATAGGGTTGCTACGAGTCAGAACTGACTCAAAGGCACCTAACAACAACATACTTAAATTCCTCCCTATTTGATCTACCATCCTTGGAATCCATACCCACACATACATTCGGAATGAACAAGTTAAGAAAAAAATTATACAAATTAACAAAAAACTATAATACTCTTTGCGTGTGAGACTTCTTTAGACCCCTCGATGATGTTGCCATCTGACTAGCTACAATGTGGAGAAAAACGAAGAGTGGGAAGAATGAGCATGGCAAGAACTGAAGTGATGATCAATGTATTTCCAACACTCTAGCAATTATCTTTCAGACAACCCATCATATTGAATGACATAACTACTGAGTAAAAGGTCTTTTTGCAAAATAGCCAAGGGAAGTAGAGTCTTTAAGCCAAGCTGCAACAGTGTGTTTAGACAAGGAAAATGAGCTTATTTCAGGCTGCAAGGTAGGCTCAGAACATTATGGGGTTTGGGGAGTACCAAGCCTTCCAAATTCTACCACTTGTATAACCATTTCAGTTCTCCGAAGTGCATTCTTTCCCAGCCAGTGCCCTAGGAGATTTGGAAGCATTATATATTTAGCCAGTGTTGTAATTTAACAAAGCACAGAAACCTGAGCCACATATGCTTTTCAGCTCTTGACCTCAGTGCTGCAGGTATAAAATACATGAACGTGATTCTCTTAGCACAGTCATAGAAAGCCCTTGGTTTTCAAGTTCTGCCTTGAGACAAGAATATAATGACTTGAGCTTGTCATTCTTTCTTAAGCTGTCCAGTGCTGTTAGCTGTGACCACCCTACCCTGCATTCCTTGAACACTGCATGTCCTTTATATTATTCTATATCAGTAGTCTGACCTTCAATGGGCACCTTATTCCAAGTCACAACAGGCACTAATGTAATCAGTCAGGTTGCAACTATATACCCTAGGCTGCTAAATTCCAATCCTTTAATACACTGGAAGATACTAGATTTCCATTCCTTTCAGATCTATTCAGGCCAAGTCAAATCAAAAGTAGACACTCAATGATAGCAACTACCATCAGTATTGTTGTTTTTTGTATTGTTTTGTTGTGATGATGACTAAAACAGCTATGGATGTTCCAGATATACTCATTGGGATCTACTTCTTTTCATTTCTTTTCCTGGACAACTGACCATGATAATATTAACAAAAGTCATAACCACTTTTTTCATGCAGTTATATTTCTACTGAAGCATAATAGTAATACTTATTCTTAAATTTTTAAACACATTGCACTATGAAATCTTTCTCAGGGGTATTTTAGGAATTAGACATTAGTGTGGACATTAGTTGAGGTATACATATTATACCTCTTGTGTTACTCCTAAATCACCCTGAGTTGGTTATAACTATTAGTAACTGTCTTTTAATCTGTGTTCTCTAGAGAAGCAAAACCACTGAGACGTATATATACATTTGGAGTCTTGATGGCACAGTGGTTAAGTGTTTGGCTGCTAAACAGAAGGTCAGCAGTTCAAATCCACCAGCAGTTTCACTCTGTCCTATAGGGCCTCTATGAGTTGAAATCAACTCAATGGCCACAGAGTATATATATATATATATATA
>NW_004444083.1:1249196-1250392 GCF_000243295.1 Trichechus manatus latirostris | reverse complement strand
AGGAAAGAAAGAAAAGACCAAAATGGATGTCAGAAGAGACTCTGAAACTTGCTCTTGAACATAGAGCAGCTAAAGCAAAAGAAAGAAATGATGAAGTAAAAGAGCTGAACAGATTTCAAAAGGCAGCTCAAGAAGACAAATTGAAGTATTATAATGATATATGCAAGGCCTGGAGTTAGAAAATCAAAAGGGAAGAACACGCTCAGCATTTCTCGAACTGAAAGAACGGAAAAGAAAATTCAAGCCTTGAATGGCAATAGTGAAGGACTCTATGGGAACAGCCAGAAATTCAAGCTGGATTCAGAAGAGGACATGGAACGAAGAATATCATTGCTGATGTCAGATCGATCCTAGCTGAAAGCAAAGAATATCGGAAAGATGTTTACCTGTGTTTTATTGACTATGCAAAGGCATTTGATTGTGTAGATCCTAACAAATTATGGATAACATTTTGAAGAACAGGAATTCCAGAACACTTAATTGTGCTCATGTGGAACCTGTACATAGTCCAGAGGCAGTCATTGAACAGAACAAGGGGATATTGTATGGGTTTAAAATCAGGGAAGGTGTGTGTCAGAGTTGTATCCTTTCACCATACCTATTCAATCTGTATGCTAAACCAATAATCTGAAAAGTGGGACTACATGAAGAAGAACAGGGCATCAGGATTGGAGGAAGACTCATTAACAACCTGCCTTATGCAGATGACACAACACTGCTTGCTGGAAGTGAAGAGGACTTGAAGCATTTATTGCTGAAGCTCAAAGACTACAGTCTTCAGTATGGATTGTTGTTGTTGTTGCTAGGTGCCGTCCAGTCAGTTCTGACTCATAGCTACCCTGTGTACTACAGAATGAAATGCTGCCCGGTCCTGCGCCATGCTCACAATAATTTTTATACTTGAGCCCATTGTTGCAGCCACTGTGTAAATCCATCTTGTTGAGGGCCTTCCTCTTTTCCACTGACCCTGTACTTTACCAAGCATGATGTTCTTCTCCAGGGACTGATCCCTCCTGACAACATGTCCAAAGTATGTAAGACGTAGTCTCACCATCCTTGCTTTTAAGGAGCATTCTGGTTGTAGTTCTTCCAAGACACAGTATGGATTATACCTCATCATAAAGAAAACAAAAATCCTCACAACCGGACCAATAAGCAACATCACAATAAATGGAGAAAAGATTGAAGTTGTCAAG
>NW_004444083.1:1190935-1249096 GCF_000243295.1 Trichechus manatus latirostris | reverse complement strand
AGAGAAAGAGAAAGAGAGAGAGAGATTTACTACAAAAAAAGGCTCATGCAATTGTGGGGGCTGGCAAGTCCCAAATCTGCTGGCTCACAGGGTTGTGGAGGCTGGCGAATCCAAAATCTTCAGGTCAGGATGTAGGCTTTTGCAGGCTTGTGTCCAAACAACCGGAAGTCAGATGATAAGAAGAGTACAGGGTCAGGAGAGAGAGTGAGCTTTGCTAGAACTTTCATTTATATACTGGAGGCAGACCACGTCCCCAAGGAAACACCCCTTTCAACTGATTTGCTACTCACATCATATCACAACATGAGAAGTGATTACATTATATTACATTATAGAAAAGCAACCAGTCCTATGTCTGCCACAACCACTGAGAATCATAGCCTACCCAAGTTGACCCATAACACTAACCATCACAATAACCCATCTGGGATGTAGCAAACACCAGGTCCAAGACTAAAACATCTCTCATCATGCTGTCTGTATTTGCCTCACCTCCTTAGTATTTCCCGCCCTTAAAGTGGGAGCTCTAGTTTGAAGGATTTCTTGTTATGGAACCATTGAAGTATGGCCCAAAGAGGCAGAAACAAGTCCACAGTGCTTGGGCTGGAACATTTGAGGGGAAACGGGTGGAGGAAGAACCTACATGTGTTGGCTGGAACCATCTTTACGCGTATATTTTCATTTCCTTCAGCACCAAAAACCTAAAAAAATACTGTGTTCCCACAACTTGAAGTGATGTTCAACATACTTCCAACACTCTATAAATCATCTTTCAGACAACCTACCATATTAAATAATGTAATTACTGGGTAAATAAGGAACCAGCTGACTCAAAGTGTTTTATAGTTGGGAGAACATTGTGACATATGATGGCTGGGTAGAAAGTCAACTTTACGCAAGGTTGGTATTTCTCGCTGAGGTATCCCTTACACCGTGACTGCCAAGTCTCAAAGAGGCAGAGAAGCAGTGACATCAGTTTGAAGAACTGGAGATTGGTTTTCTTTGAATTTTATGACCTCCTCATCAGCTGCTCAGGCAGGAAGTGAGATCATTTGTGTTTGTAGAGACAGAAAAGATGGCATGTCATAGCCAGGAGAAAAATGAACGTGGCCTGGTTTCACTCATAAAGCTTATTAGCTGCCTTGAGCCCTTTTTAAAAGTAAGTAGAATATAAATCCTTAATATTATTAAGTGTAAATTTATTAGGTACCATAGCTAACTAATAAGTAACTAATACTGAAGTATTGGGTAGGATAGGGATGGGGAGAAAGGAGATTTTATTGAATCAGAAATAAGCTACTTAGATGAAAGACTACAAAAAAGGTCTAGGTGATTCAAGCTTAGAACCAAAAAGAACTAAAGACAGGTAACTAAAGATAAAGGAAGAATTTTTTCTTGGATGACATTTTCACTTTGACGGTTAGTACTCCGTATCATCTACTTTTATTTTTTCTTTAAAGTAGTACACGGTAGAAAAGGTGCTCTCAGACCCCGTCTGCTTGCTTTATTCTGCATTATAAGTGACGGAACTGAACTTGTGCACCAAACAAAGTCTTTTCCTCCAACACACATTCCATTAACCAAAGCAAACCAAACTAGTTGTCATCGAGTTGATTCCGACTCAGAGCAACCCTATAGGATAGAGTAGAACTGCCCCATAGGGTTTCCCAGGCTGTAAATCTTTACGGAAGCAGACTAGCACATCTTTCTCTGGCAGAGCAGCTGGTGTGTTCGAACCGATGACCTTTCAGTTAGCAGCTGAGCACTTAACCACTGCACCACCAGGGCTCCTTCCACATTCCTTTAGGCATCTGGAAACCATTAGAGATCATACTCCATGATCCTCAGATGAAAGAATTGATACCAATGAGAAATGATGGTTTTTCTCTAGAGGATGGTAAAAGGACAACTCATTTGAAAATGAGTTTTTATCTTCTTTCCCAGATGCATTTTCCAGTCCTTATTGAAGGCCAACAAAATGGATTCAAGACTCAACAGCAGAGCACACACATACGTGAGCTGGGCTGCTGGTCCTTCTACAATCAACCAAATTAAAAAAAAAAAAAGTTTGGTCAATCTCGTTTTACCAGATACTTCAAAAAGTCCACTACTGATATTCATCTTAATTCCTGCATTTTTCTCCCAGTTCTTTGATACTACCTTCATAGGAGGCAATTTAGGTACTTTCATCACCACCTGGAATTACAGCCCCAGCTGTCAATGACCGGGTAGTCCATTCTACTATGAGCATATGTCAATCAAGTGCACCAATGCCAGTGGAGCAAGAGGAAGCTGGGGTGGGACTACCAATGTCTGCCCATTGTGGGCCTATTTCTTGTACGTGCACTAAAGGAAGATTCTCAACCTTTGGATGCCAATGGATAGAATTCCATTAATTTGGATGGAAAAAAGTGGTCTATTTTTTTTTTGCTAATTTCTATCTGAAATTCAGCAATTTCTTCAATTATATCTCATCCTGAAAACACTGTTTTAAGAATTTCAGAAAATGAAATGTTGTCTTCTATTCCCTTTTATTTTCTTTTTCTTCTCTGTTTTCTCTTCTTCCTTCTCCTTTTTTAAAAAATCACATAATTTTGCCAAACCAAGGGAACCAAGCCAATTACGAATTCAGTTCTCTTTGTCCTCCCTGAAGACAACTGAAGTTCAAAAGCTTCAGAGTCATGTTTGATTTTAAAGGATGTTCACTATAAGGGCTCTTGTTGCTCACCTTGAATAAGAACATTATACTATGGGGTGGTCTTTGACTAGACACTTTCCAAATATTGATCAACAAATGATTGCAGCTAGGAAATACTGGAATCCATTGTAGATGTTTGCGTCACCAGTATGATAATATGGGGTTGCGCTGTTTGGTGGAAAGGAACTACCGGGCATAGAATGACCTGGTATTTGGTCAGGTAAATGTTTTAGATTTATAGGAAAAAAATCTAACTTCACACAAGAACCTGTCCAGACAACTGTGATCATGTGCAGGGGCATATTTTAAGTACTATTCGAAATGTACTAAATGTACTAGAAATGATTCTGAGAAGAGCTCAATAGTATCCATCAAACTGCGAAAGAAGTCCATGGAACAAAAGAGATTAGAGCGGGAGTGGTGTCTTCCAAGCTCTTTACACGTTGGAGTTAAATCCAGAAGTTGGGCCCTGCATTTTTGCTTCACACTGGGACCTACACGGTACATAGCCAATTCTGAGAAGAAGTATATCTGTTGCTACCTCTTCTTGTGAGGATGGCGCAGGACCAGATAACATTTTGTCCTGTTGTACATGGTGTCACTATGAATCGGAACCGACTCAACGGCACCTAAAAACAACAACACCTTTTCTTGTAAAGAAGTTCTTCTTGTGAAATTTTGGTCTAAAACCCAAAACCAAATCCATTGCCATTGAGTCAATTCCAACTCATAGTGACCCATAGGACAGAGTAGAACTGCCCTATAGTGTTTCCAAGGAGCAGCTGGTGGATTTGAACTGCCAGCCTTTCGGTTAGCAGCGTTAGCTCTTAACCACCATGCCACCAGGGCTCCAACAACCCCTAAGTTGAAAGAGAGGATTTAAAACGTAACAAAAGCTCTTAGTTATCAATCACTTAATAGCAACCTAGCACTAGGCTAAAGGAGCCAGGGTGGTGCAATGGTTAAGCGCTCAGCTGCTAACAGAAAGTTCGGCAGTTCGAACCTACCCAACGGCTCTGAGGGAGAAAGACCTGGAGATCTGTTCCCATAAAGATTACAGCCTAGGAAACCCTACTGGGTAGTTCTACTCTGTCATGCAGGGTTTCTGAGTCAAAATTGACTCAGCAACACCTAACAACAACAGCACTGGGTTAAGCACTTGATATGCATGGTCTCATCTGCTCTTCACGGGTCCCCAGTAAGGTAGGTACCATGATCCGCATTTTACAGGTCAGGAAACTGAGGCTTAAAATTCTGCACTGCTTTCTTAAGGCTGCATTGGCTGACATAGCTGCAACATGGGCTCAAACGTAGCAACGATTGCGAGGATGATGCAAGACCAGGGAAAGTTCACTTCTGTTGTATATGGGGTCACTATGAGTCAGAACCCACTGGACGGCACCTAACAATGCAATAACACGTGGCTAATAATTGCTGGAGTTGCTATCTGAACCCAAGTTTATGGGGTATAAAGATTCACTACTCCGTAAGTTGATGAAACCATCAATTGTTTCTTTTTCCTGGGTGGGGGCATTGAGAGGGTAGGAAGCAGGCCATGTATTTCTCAGTGAGGCTTTCCTGTAACTCAGCTTCCTCCTCCACCTAATACCACTTCTCCTTCTTTCGCTCCTGCCTTTGGGGCATTTTATTTTAATTTATTTCTGTTTTATCACAATCACAGGAGTCCAATATATACAGTCACCAGGTTCCTAAAAATTCAAGTTGCAGACTTGGGATCTGAAGGTGAGTACCGTATATCCTGATCCCACATTTCCAAAGTTCAGAAGCCTGTAGTATCCTCTCAGAGAGGGAATAAGGCAGGTCACTTCAAGGCAGTGACAGAGAATGTCCTAGCTCTGGATGAATCCGTATAGAGAAATGACCCAGCATTTGCTCCCAGTATCTGACTCTCCCAATCAAACTGGTTTTCTCTGGCAGAAAATTCTCTTTTCCGGGTCTACTAGGTATTGGCACTATTGTTCGTTTATTTATTATGATTATTTTACTGACAGCAATGCAGCTAGCCATTAAGCCCATCTTCGTGCCTATCTGACATCTGTTCCAATTACAAAATCAAATCCAGACTCACCACAGTGGACAGCCTCTCCTGAGCTCCCAGCAATCATTAGGAGAAAGGGCTTGAACCAGGCTGTCCGCAGATGTCCAGTAACTCTGACCGGCTTGTCCCTCTCACTAAGGAAGGCAGCTCCTCAGACGTGCAGCGTCTCTGGCCATGCCTCACTGCCACATGAAGAGAACAGGGACTACGCAGTGTGTTGGAAACTCGGCTTGACACCCGTTCTACATCCAGCGGTGTTAGTTACCGTCCAGTAGATTCCGACTCATGGCAACCCCATGTGTTCTGACTAGAACTGTTCCATAGGGTTTTCAAGGCTGTGACCTTTCAGAAGCAAATCTCCAGGCCTTACTTTGGAGGCACCACTGAGTGGATTTGAACTATCAACCTTTCAATTAGTAGTCCAGCGCTTAATGTACACTACCTGGGGACTCCTGCATCCAGTATAGAAGAATAGAAATTAATCGTGTTCCTAGCTCTAGACTTGCTGGAGGGGAAGAGAAAAGCAGCCCTGAATATAGCACTCGAAAGTGTTCAGCTAAGTTAACTATGCATTTTTCACCTGTTTCTTTGGTTGGTTAAGGCTGACCTTTCTTGCGGACAGAAAAATAGCCAGCTGAGCTCAAGATGTGAGTTTGAGCATTTCTTCTGGTGGGTTTGCTTTGAAGTTTTTCTAGCATTTCATTATCCTCCAGGGCTCAGAAATATCTCGTGTTACTCGAAGCTGCACTGAATCTGGAATTCATTACGAATTCTTTTTTTCTTTTTTTTTTGGGGGGGGGGGGTGTTGGTGAAAAATCATTTAACAACAGGTAGTATTCAAAATTAAAACCATGTTTCCTGAGCCGGGAACACCAGGAGTAAAGCAAAGGTGTATTATCAAGTGAAGTTATTCCGATTAGATATCCTTCTCACAATCATCCAATTTTTCTTTTCCCTTTTAAACGTATCCAAATCTGATGTTTTCCATGCCTGACACATGTCTTGCTGGGAGAGACATGGCTGAGGTCAGATGAATTATGTGATTTCTGGGAAAGAAAAGGAGACATCCAATGTGGAACTCACATTTGGTAACCTTGGAATGAAGATCAAGAGAAGTTCCCCAAAATGGAGTTCTTCAGGGGAAAACGTTTGCTTTGCTTTTCTGTTTCCATAGAGTACATGTGGGTAGCTAGAGGACAGTGATATAAGCTGAAACCTCCTTACATTACCCTCAGTTCAATGAGAGAGCAGTCTCAAACCTCAGGCATCACCTAATAATAAGGGAACATCTTTAATTGCCTTGCTCTTTTCCCATACTTGTTGTCATTTAATCAGCTCAAAACACATATTCAGAACGTGAAGATAACGTATACCACAAACAGCATTAACACAGAATTTGTTAGTATTAAAAACAGATGCCTAGTCTTACATGTGGAGTAAAGATGCTGTTTTGTTTTGTTGGTAATGGTGGCACAAATAGTTAAGCACTGGGCTACTAATCAAAAGTTTGGCAGTTTGAATCCACCCAGAGGCACCTCAGAAGAAAGGCTTGGTGATCGATCTTTCAAAATATCATAGCCATTGAAAACACCATAGAGCACACTTCTACTCTGACGCACGTGGATTCGCCATGAGTCGGAATCAACTCAACAGCAGCTGGTTTGTTTTTCTTGAAAATGTTCCATAGGAGGCAAAGAGAATGAGAGAATGAGCTTTAAGGTGAAATTCAAAATCCATTATTGGTAAAACTAGGTAAAACTGATCACTCTGAGACCCAAATAAGCGGAAGAGCTGCCAGATTTAGTGAAGATGAAACAGGAGTGAGAGGTATAGCTTGCCGAGAACCCTCATGGCTGACGGTCAGGATGAAGACAGAAGTAAATCTTGGGTACAGGAGGGATGGATGGATGCATAGCCTGGCAGCGGGAGCTTCCTTGAACCCTTATGGCACAAAGTCTGGAGAATCAGGGAAAGTAGGTATGAATGAGGAATCACTAGTAAGTCAAATACGTCCAAGACCATTATCTAGGGAGGCCAGGTGGGGGAAAGAGACAGCATGTTGAGGAGCCCACAGCAGCTCCTCTCAGCCAGATGCAGCAAAGGCTAAAGGGACTCACGTACAAACCTTGAATTATAAGGAGACATCCCCCTAATTTATGACATGGCCTTTGCTCTTTTCTTAAATAAATTTCATGCAAATATCTTTCAAGAATAAATAAATAATGTCAAATCTGAGTACTGATGGTATGATTATTGTTGTTATTGTGTGCTGTTGAGTCGATTTCGACTCACAGATCCCTTGTGACAGACAGAACTACCCCACAGGGTTTTCTTGGCTCTAGTCTTTATGAAAGCAGATTTCCAGGTCTTTCTTCTGTGGAACCTCCGGGTGGGTTAGAACTGCTGACCTTTTGTTTAGCAGCCCAGTGCATAACCATCTGTGCCACCAGGGCTCCTTGTAGGTTTATCAGCAATATGAATATTATAGTAACATATATAGCTTCTACTATGTCCAGGCACTGTGCTAGGCATTTCACATATATCATATCATTGGATCCTCACACCAATTCTATGAACGAGGTTATCGTCAGATGACAGATGAGGAAACTGAAGCATGAGAGGTTAAATAACTTAACGGGGTTACGTAAGTTGCCCAAAGTCATATAACTAGGAAGGGGGCAGGGTCAGAATTCGAACCCAGGAACTGGGCCCCAGAGTCCGGGCCCTTGGTCACTGTACCAGTGAATTTCAAACTTGTCTCAGGACCTCTTCGTGCTTTAAAAATTATTGGGGACCACAGAGGGCTTTTGTTTTGGGGGCTATATTAATATAAATACATATACGTGTGTGTGTGTATATATACATATATATATACATATATATATGGAAACCCTGGTGGCATAGTGGTTAAGTACTACAGTTGCTAACCAAAAGGTTGGCAGTTCGTATCCACCAGGCACTCCTTGAATACTCTGTGGGGCAGTTCTTCTCTGTCCTATAGGGTCACTATGAGTCAGAATCAACTCAAAGGCAATGGGTTCTCAATGGGTTATATATATATATATATATATATATATATATATATATATATATACACACACACACACACATATCTATATACATATATATAGATAAATAATTGCCAAATTAGAAATTAAAACTAAGACATTTAAAAATACATAAATTAATTAATTTAAAATAAACAATAATAAGCTCATTAAATGTTAATATGAATAAAATTTTTTCAATTAAAAAAATATATTTTCCAAACCAAAAAACAAATTCTAAGGAGGGTGGCATTGTTTTACATTTTTCAAATCTTTTAATGTCGGGTTTAATAGAACACAGCTGAATTATAATAGCTGTGTCTGCACTTAACCTGCTGAGGGATGTTGTGGTCAAAGTATGTGTAGAAAATCTGCTCTCACACATACGTAGTTGAAAGAGGAAGAGCGTCGTAAAGGCCTTGTCAAATATTTGTGGATATTCTTCTGTAATGTTTCAAAACTGGAAAAGTTGTGGTTCCTTAAAGGTGAGTTGCAGTGTGGAATATAAAAGCACAACCCTGAACTTTCTTACTCTGTTAGGTTACAATCCCTTGTTCTAACTTGTACTTTGAATGGCTCTTTTATGCGGACATGATATTGTTCCATCAGGCATCTGTCGTTTGCTTCACTGAGTCAGTGCAAATCCTACAAGTGTTGACACATTTCATTGTGCATTACTGAGAAATCGCTTTGTTGATATCACCACTGAATCATCAGGAAGGTCTTCAAATGTTGGGAAGCTCTCAAGCTCGGAGTAGTAGAGAAAAGCTTTCCAAAATTCTGGTTTTTGCCTGAGAGTTCGAATTTTGTTGTTGGCAACAAAAAAGGATCAGTTATTTGTCTTGAATTAACAGGCTCGTTTGATTCATTTTCAAGAAAATATCTTCCAAATAGCCAAACCTGAATAACCATAGCTTTTCTGTTAGTTATTCTTTCGTGTAAAGATGATGTCCCATGAAAAAGAAGCTTGCTTTCTTTGAAACAACCATCATACTTTGGTATTCAGCAGAAGTGTTTTATGTGTACTTCCCATTTCATTGTGTAGAATATTTAAAAGATAGGTACTCAAGGATCAAAATTTAGTACAATTAATAATGACTACTATTTTATTAAAAATATTCTTACAAAAAAACTACAACTGACATTATTTTAACTTTGAGTATGTGGTTGTGAAGATTGGCATGACTGACGCCACTGTCTTAATTCAGGCTTAAAACCAGTTGCCCTGGAGCCTACCTCCAACTCATGGTGACCCATGTTTTGTCAAAGTAGAACTGTGCTCCATAGGATTTTCAATGGCTGATTTGTTTGGAAGTAGATTGCTGGGCCTTTCTTTTGAGGCACCTCTGGGTGGACTCAAATCTCCAACCTTTTGGTTAGCAACTGAGTGTGTTAACCATTTGCACCATCCAGGGACTCCAATTCATGCTTAGGTGCCAGCAATTTTACCTACCATTGCTTTTGCACCATCAATACAAATATCAACACAGTGAAAAGACCAAGTTTTAGCATTATATTAAAATAGTTTTGACCTTGTAGACCCCTGAAAAGTTCTCAGGGACAACCAGGATTCTGCAAAACATACTTGAAGGAACACTGTAACATACGTTCTATAAAGTTAGAAATGAACACCTACAGTATACCCACAAATATACTACAAAATAAAAAAAGGAAAGGGACCGAAAAAATGGCAAATAAATATACACTCACTAGAATTATGTTTCTAGGAAAACAAAACTGTAATTACTATATTTTTACACAAATAACGTGCGCTATGTTTGTTTGCCAGCCTCTCCCTCCGCCACCCCCATGAAGTATTTTCATAAGTACACTATGATTTTTTGTTTCTTAAAGCAACATGTAAAACAAAATTGGCATAGTGGCTCTTAGGAAAATACCTCGCAGGGGGTGGAAGCCGTCGGCAAAAGATGCCCGTTATTTGCACAAAAATACAGTAAACATTATCATGAACTTAAAAAACCCTTAAGCAATGGCCTCTGTAAAACAAGAAGTTAAAGCCACGAATAAAGAGTTGAGAGAAAATACAGAGAGGCAATAAAGAAAGTGAAAGAGGCTCAAGGAAAAGAGGTAAAAGAAGGACAAAACCAACCTTGAAAGGAAGTCCCTTCTAGAGAAACTTGAGGAAAATACAGTAAAAGACATGGAGCTAATGGGGCCAAGAAAAACAAGCATGACAAAACTAAGATGGAGACAAAGTTTTAAAAAGACAAATATAATAAAAAAGATGTCAAAAGGTATATTTAAAAAAATTTTCCCAAAATAAAAGGAAATGTGACTGTACAGATTGGAGGAGCAGACTATGTCCCAGGACACATTGGAAATCGGAAGTTAATGTTAAAACTAAAGATATTGAGGGTAAGTTATTTATCTTTGAAGACAAAGAAATATTTAGGAAGCCACACAAAAAGTCACTTGCAAGGGGGGAACATGACTGGCCTCACACCATCTCAACTCTCCACATGGATCTAGAAGAAAGTCAGCACAAGAGGACAGTTAAGTACTCCCCTACGAAGTCTTCCAGGAAGGAGAGCATTTAATATAAATTTTATAACAAAACAAACCTGCTACGAAGGACTAAAGGTGTCTTAGTTACCTAGTGCTGCCGTAACAAAAATACCCCAAGTGGCTCCAATAAGTGGCATAAACAAGTGGCTCAAACAAGTGGATTATAGGTGGCTTCCTCATAGCCTCATCTCCTTTTCCACTCCCAAACGATACAAACCATCTCTAGCGAAGCAAGCAGAATTTGCCATTTTTCAGTTAGCTGAAGTGAGTGGTCACCATGTTCTAGTTTTTAACATTGCATTTTAATTACCTGCAGATGAAAATGGAAACCCTGGTGGTGTAGTGGTTAAGAGCTACGGTTGCTAACCAAAAGGTCGAATCCACCAGGCACTCCTTGGCAACTTTATGAGGCACTTCTACTCTGTCCTATAGGGTCACCATGAGTCGGAATCGACTTGACAGCAACAGGTTCCAGTTTACAAATGAAAACAGAGAGGTTACATGATGGGCTCAGCCTCCGCCATGCAGGAATTTTCAATGATGGTTGAGGGCTAGCTCTCCTAACTCAAACCAAGTCTAACTGTTTCCTGGGAAATGTCAGTGGAGACTAGGTACTAGCAGAAGATGACGCTGGTTCATTTCCAAAGTCTGCTTTCTGCCTAGCAGCAGGAGGACTGGGAATCAGTCAAGATCACATATTTTTCCTTTGAGTGTTGTAACCCCATGGGCATCTCTGTTCAGCCTCGCAGAGCTGAGAAGCAGATACCAGCCAGAGAACGACTGCTTGCTTTCTATTGTTTGTAACTTCTCATTTCTTTCGCACATATTGTATCTTTTCAGATTCTTTGTGAAACGTTACAAGTTCTTAAGAAATGGATGCCTTGAATCTCTGTGAAGTGTTTGCTTTCCAAATCAACTATATGTTACGTTGGGTGGGGTGAAGGAATGAGGATATAAAAGTGAGGTTGTTGTTAGATGCCATGGAGGCGATTCTGACTCATAGTGACTCCATGGGACAGAGCAGACCTGCTCCATAGGGATTTCTAAGCTGTAATGTTTACGGAAGCAGATTGCCAGGTCTTTCTCCCTGGGAGGATCGGCTGGTGGGCTCAAATCGCCAGTTTTTCAGTTAGCAGCAAAGTGCTTAACCATTATGCCACCAGGGCTTCTTATACAAATGTTACCTGTTACTAATATTGAATTCCCTTAGGGTACTGTGCAGTACAGGCCCTGGGTTTAGAAACGATGTCCAAGGACTCATACTGTTTGTGAAGAACAGGGAGTTGGCTTAGAATAACAAATAATAAACAGCCTAGGAGAGCATCAAAGATCCAATTGTAATGGTCCACCTGTGCTCAGTGTAGTTTCAGAACTTCGTTTTTTCTTTTTGTATGCTCCAATTATTTGGAAAGTGGCCCTAAACAAGGACCCCTAGAGTCCTTAATTCAAGATGGATTCTGCATTTCCACTATTGAATTCATTGGATGAGAAATGGATATTTTAAGAAAAAATCAAAAGAATGAGACACACCCTCTGAGTTGCTTTTCTAGGATAATCGAGTCTACAAAGAAAGCCTAGACTATATTACTCTAAATCCCATGCTCTAAGAGCTTGTATGGAGCTCTGCTGGTGCAGTGGTTAAGAGCTCAGCTGCTAACCAAAAGGTTGGCAGTTCAAATCCACCAGCTGCTCCTTGGAAACCCTATGGGGCAGTTGTTCTGCTCTGTCCTATAGGGTCACTATGAGTCGGAATCAACTCGACGGCAGTGGGTTTTGTTTTGTTTTAAGTGCTTGAATACTAACTGAGACAATTAGTGATAGAGAATAAGATATATTATGGTGTCAGTAGAATTTGCCTAAACATGAAGAGAAAAACTTTAGCACTATCAAAAACATTAAGTTGACAAGAACTGCAAGGCTCATTAATTTTGGAGACAGAAAAGTTTTTCAAGTCCTCTGACAGGAACCCATTTTAAAGAGAAAGGCAATTAATAAAAAGGAATCTTTAATCATAATCATACCACAAAGTCTGATCTTTAAAAGAAAGAACTGAATAATCAGTCTGGAGAGTAATTTTTAATAATACATTCTCTCAGCTGCACAGAAGTCTTTGGTTGCTGGCCAGTCGAATGCTGGTATGGGCTTATTTTAGCGGAGTGACATTGACCAGTTTAGCTGCTCTTCCAATACTGGGGGAGATGTTCTTCCAGAATGAGGCAGAGGAACTTGATTCTTCAGTGCCGTGCAGAGCAAATTACAAGACAAAGCCAGACATAGCCACATGACCAGGAGGTACAGATACAGCACTCCACAATCCCTGCATTACTGGCAAATCCCAAAGACTGGCCTTCAAAAGCTTCTCCTCTTTATGATGTGGGGACTTGAGTTGGGTCATACTGAGATGACGGGAGAACACCATTTCCCAAAGAAAACAACAAAAGCACCATGAGGTGAATTGTGGGCACTGGCTTCGACCAGAGTTGTCCTAGCCTGGAATATTCGGCCTCAAAAGTTGGCTAATCTGGTTACACACAGCAAAGGGCCATTCTGCCTGATCAGCTTCCTTCTTTCCCAAACTGCTTTCCCCGCTCAACCTCATTTTCCTCTACAGACAATCAAAACCAGTAATTACCAGATCCCAAGCCATTAAAAGGAACAGTTATAATGCGGAAATGGAAGACGAGAAAGGGCAAATTCAGGGGCACTTCATCCCCTTGTAATGCGTGTGTACTTAAGAACCATGTTAATTTTATTTCAGAAGAAAAAAATAATTAACTGGAAATATGCTTCAAAGAAGGAGTCCTGGTGGCACAACGGTTAAGAGTTCAGCTACTAACTGAAAGGTTGGCAGTTCAAAACAACTCAGTGGCTTCGTGGGAGAAAAGACCTAGTGATCTGCTCCCATAAAGATTACAGCCTACAAAACCCTATAGGGCAGTTCTACTCTGTCACGTGAGATCGCTATGAGTCAGAAATGACTTGACTCCCAACAACAACAATGCTTCAAAGAACCTATCTGCTCTGTCCCTGGGAAGCCACCCACAACTTTGGCCAAGAGAAACCAATTCCGGGAAATGAGAGCTTTCCATAGAGGCTGAAGCAAAAAATAAGTAAGTAATTAAACATATGGAATTTGGAATTGAACAACCTGGAATGAAGCCCTGTTCTGCTACGTTAAGCCCAACTCAACTGCCCTGAACCTCTCTTTTCATCTAGGTAACACTGGGATCTTCATACTTGCCTCACATTACCTTAGAGACGTGCTCATGTTTGACACTGAATTCATTAAACAAGAATTGACTGAGTCCCTCCCTGGGTCAGGCACTGAGATGTTCTCCGTGGGTTCAGAGAGGGTCAGGGTATGGTTCTTGCCCCCTTGGACTGGACTGTCCAACATAGTAGCCACTAGTCCTATGTAGCTATTGAGCACTTGAAATGTAGCTTGTCTGAACTGGATTTCAAATACTTAGTACATCAAGAATGTAAAAATCTCATTAATAAGTTTTTACTTTGATAACGCGTGGAAATGATAATATTCTGGGCATACTGGGTTAAATGAAGCATATTACTCATTTCACCAGTTTTTTTTTTTTTTTTTTTTTTTTAATCTGGCTACTATAAAGTTTAAAATTACACACGTAGATCATCATATATTTCTACCAGACAGCTTTGCTCTAGGATGTCTCAGGCTAGGAGTGGGGTAGACCTGGAAGCAAGTAACTGCACTGTGTCAAGGTGGTAATGGAAGTGCTTTCACAGGTCAGCAGGAGCCTGGAAGGAGCCGGATCAGCAGAGGAAAGCATTATGTGTCATGGCAACAGGGTGGGCCAAGGCCCAGGAGTGTGGCCCTTTTGGGGAATTTCAAAGCGCTCTTTAAGGCTTTGGAGAGGAGAAAATGAAAATTTCCATAATAGCTATATTGACTGAACGCATGCAAGGCGCCAGCCTGGGGCTAACTAGTTCACATATACTTGCTTGTTCATTTGTCACAGCGGTTCTGTGTTAAACCAAAAACCCAAACCTGTTACCATCAAGCTGATTCTGACTTACAGGGTGTAGTGGTTAATAGTTTGGCTGCTAACCAAAAGGCTGGCAGTTCGAATCCACTAGGCACTCCTTGGAAACCCCATGGGGCAGTTCTACTCTGTCCTGTAGGGTCGCTATGAGCTATATGAGTTAGGCACCTATTATCCCCATTTCACAGATGGACAAACTGAGGCCCGGGATGTTAAGTACCTTGCACAAGGCATGATAGCATTGAGATTTGAACCTGAGCCTGGAATAGTATATGAGGGCCAGCTTGCAAAGGAGCTGGTAGATCATGCTTACATGTAAAATTAAGGAAGGAGGGCAGGAAGGCAGCGAGGGAGGACATTAATTAGTTTCTCTTCCAGAATATGAGGAGATCATGGAAAGATTTTAAGCTAACAGTCTGGCATAACTAAACTTGCATTTTAGAGTAACAAGCGCTCTGGAGGCAGTGAAGAGAGGTGGGGGTGGAGGTTGTGTTCAGGTAAGAAGTGGATTTGCTTTCCTGGCCCGAAAAAGGAAGAGTAAACCTGGAGAACTTCCTGATACCTCGGCCTCGAAGGGATACAGCCCTCTCAGGAGACATTTAGCAGACAAAGGACAAATGCCCCATGGCAGAACCATGACCTGAGGGCACAGAGCTGGTCTGACAGAAGCAAACTGCAGGATGATTTGGGGCTCTTCCCTCCCTTCTTCAGGACCTGCCGTCCTTGGGCACCAGCTGTAACCCTTTCCAGCGCTGAGAAGCCTGGCCTCAATGGCAGGATGGAAACAGCAGAGGAGATACATAAGAGGCTTCTGAGATAGCTGCTGAGTCAGCCCCCGACTCATGGGAACCCAATGCACAATAGAACGCTATGCACAATTCTGGATCTGTGTCATCCCCATAATCAGTTGGGGATCAGATCATTGTGATCCACAGCGTTTCCATTGGCTGATTCTTGGAAGTAGCTTGCCAGGCCCCTCTTCCTAGTCCATTTTTTAGTCTGGAAGCTCCACTGAAACGTGTTCAGCATCATAGCAACATGCAAGCCTCCACTGAAGGTGGTGGCTGCACTTGACGTCCAATGACTGGGAATTGAACCCTGGTCTCCCACATGGAAGGTGAGAATTTTACCGCTGAACCACCAATGCCTCATCCTGAGGCAGCAGAAGAAATAAATAAGAGACTTGGAGCCCACCGACAGGAATAGAGTGATGGCAGGTTTACCTTCAGGTTCCTGGGATCTCTGGTGTGGACCTTAGACAGTCCATTCCAGGAGTCCTCCAGACTCTCATTTCTGAGGCTACCTAACGCGTGCAGTGCATTATATTTTTCGCTCAAGAAATGGCACTCAGGAAACCATAATGCCAATGTTTCTTTCATGCAGTAGCATTAGGAACGTGATGAATCAAATCTCACAGTTGTTTCAGTCCTGGGGTTAAAAGGCAACCACCTCCGTCAGTCAGATGAGACAGCTCTTCTCATAAATAGGGTGTTAGTATCATGATGGACCTGCAAAGCGGCTGGTGGTCCCTGTATACCCTGTTTTGGTTTTGTGAAACGTGTGGTGTCGTGAAAAGAGTCTGGCGTTTGATGTCCACGTGTCTGGTCTTGAATTCTACTGCTGACTAGTGTGGTCACCTTTGCCAAATGTCTTCACTTCTTCCCGCTGGGGATGCCGCATGTGAAAATGGTCATACTCCCACAAACCTAAATGCACCTTCTTCCACCAGGACCTGGAACAGCACACGTGCCGGAAGATGCTAATTCCCTTCCTTTCCAGTGTCTTCAAGCACAGATCATGGGGGTTAATAATAGACAATAAGAGAAGAGGCAGAAAGAGCAACATGTGATTGCCTTTTGGAAAAATCGTGCCAGTATTCACAATAACTGATATTAAAATTACTTTTTTCAGCCTGTGAGCAGCCATCTAAGATACTCCACTAGTCTCACCCTTTCGGGAGCAAGAGAGAATGAAGAAAACAAGATACAAGGGAAAGATTAGTCCAAAGGACTAATGGATCACAACTACCACGGCCTCCACCAGACTGAGTCGGGAACAACTAGATGGTGCCCGGCTACCACCACTGACTGCTCTGACAGGGATCACAACAGAGGGTCCCAGACGGAGCTGGAGAAAAAGGTAGAGCACAATTCTAACTCACAAAAAAAGACCAGACTTACTGGCCTGACAGAGACTGGAGAAACCCGGAGAGTATGACCCCCAGACACCCTTTAGCTCAGTAATGAAGTCACCCCCAAGGCTCACCCTTCAGCCAAAGATTAGACAGGCCCATAAAACAAAACAAGACTAAAGGGGCACAACAGTCCAGGGACAAGGACTAGAAGGCAGGAGGGGACAGGAAAGCTGGTAATAGGGAACCCAAGTTTGCGGAGTTGTTAACCAATGTCATAAAACAATATGTATACTAACTGTTTAATGAGAAACTATTTGTTCTGTAAACCTTCATCTAAAGTACAATGAAAAAAATTTTAAAAATTGCTTTTTCAATCACCAAGTTTTAATAGTTCTCTCTTTATTACTCATTTTGTTTTGTTTTTTAATTATCAAGAACTAAATTATGGTAGCTCACCTTCGGAAGCTCAGTAACTTATCAAGATTGTACACTAAATAAATTACAACCAATTATGCCAAAAATACTTTCGGAACCAAGATGGGAGTAGAACTCATGGCTGCTATTTTTATAACGAATGGGGGAAAGGTATACCTTATGGCAGATAATTACCCAAAGACACCTCTCTTGGCTGATGGCTTGCAAAAAGCTGCGTTGTCCTCTGGGCTAATGCCATCCCCATGGGCCAAGCACAGGCTTGGCCAGATGCACGTGGGCTGGTCCCTATCACCTGCTTGGAGCTCTTTGCTAGGTGCTCCCGGTCAGGGCTCCCCACAGCACGCAGCCACGCTCGGCATCTCATACACCATTCTGATACAGCTACCATAATTATCAGATTGTTTGGCAGGGGATGGATGCAAATCACAAATACGATCACAGCTCTGAAAAAAAAAAAATGTCAAACTTTACATACAAGCCAGACCACTAACCGTAACTGGTTGTAACTGATTTACTATATGATCTTGGGTAGTTACTGTGCCTCTGAAGGGGATGATAATTTAGTGTCTTGATAATTTAAAAAAAACAAAACGAGAAATAAAGGGAAAGTTATTAAAGCTTGGTGATTGGAAAAACTATTTTAATATCAATTATTTTAATAGTCTTGCTTCTATGAGAACGGGAAGGAGTTAGTCTTTTTTTGTTGTTAATAAAACCCAACTAATTTATCCTAACTGAAGGGGACAATGTATGTAAATGAAGAGCATTTTAAGAGACTAGGAACTTTAATTACTTTCAGGAGCTCTGCATCTTAGGACTGCATTAACCATCTGTTGATTGGTGGAAAATTCACTTAAAAAGAATGGCTTGAAACTAGCGCATCAAAGCCTCCATTTCAGTGGTGCCAGCTAGTACTTATGCTGAAATTACACTGTATAGTAAATTGTTATTATTTTGATATGTGAAAGCAGTGTTTCCCAAGTAGGCAAATACTTCCAATGGCAACGTTATTCCTCCTGGGTTTTTTGAGGCTAAAACCACACACTCTTAATTAGTTTGCTCTAAATTAATGAGAGTTTACTGTACTCATTTCTAAAAGGGCAATGCTAAAATCTAGGAAAAGCTATTGCAATTAAAATGGGGAAAGGCAAAAAGATACTTTGGCAGAACGCTGAATTAACGGTCCAACTGCTTTCCGAGTGCCCCCACAAGATATTTTTATACCCACAATAGTATGAACATGAAGATAATCCAATTATAAAGATAATGACATTGTTAGATTTTGTTTTCTGTACAAATTTGGAATCCTACATTCAGACCTGTCATGAGCCTTGGTCCTGGTTGATGCCAAATTTGCATTAAAAAGTGACCCTGGAATGCAGCCAACTCTTGGCTCTTGCTTGCTAGTGGGTGTTTCTATTAAGCTTTGTCACCAGAGGACAATGAATGTCTCTGGAATGGCAACTGGAGCCAGGTAATTATAGGTCTGAAATCAAGCAGGTCCCATGTGGCATCATTCGCTTTGTTTCATAAATCTCACATTTTCAAATGACCCACCCTCTGCCTAATGTGTCTTTTTAGATGAAATGATGAAAACATTTTTTATTTAAAAAATAGCTGTTAAATGAAGTTATAGACAAGAAGTTATTGGAAATTTATGATGAAGGGGTTGAAAATATGTGTAATACTTCAGTAATTCCATTTTCAGACCACATCAGTAATGTTTTATAGTAGCCTCTAAGCCAAACCACTGAAAACTTAGAAGGAACTATAGAATGTTTAAGTGAAAACCATTCATTTCCGAAGCAAAACCTATTCCGATTCTTTTTGCATAAACAATTTTGGGTGCATACGTAAAACTCAAGATAATCTTACTAGCATATTCCAAAAGAAATGCTTTCCCCAAATCTCTGTGAATGTCACCTTTGCTCAACAGTGTTAGAAAGCCATGTCGTAGATAAATTTTCAACAGATAAGTTTATTTGTAAATTTCCAAAATAAGAATGTTTAGGTTTTTCTTCTTAGCAATTTGCTTTTACCCATTCATCTGGTCTCCCTTCTAAGCCTGAGTGTATGTATCATATTCATTTTTCTTGTGAATATTATCAGTTGGCGCCTTTTCAGAAGGAGCAGCCAAAGTTCTTAAGCTGACTAAACGTATTGCATGAAATTATTCCAAAAGCATCTCAGCAGAAAGTTTCTTGAACATCAGTAGGAAAAACCTTGAGCAATTATGGAAACGGCCACCTGCATTGTAAGATCAGTCTAGAGTATATCTGGGAAAGGGAAAGATAGCCCATTTTTGAAATGCTTAAGAAACAGAAAGCTATTATTAAATTTTCACCATGCCCCATCAGACTGAAACAAAATACTAATAAATAAGAGCAATTTAGGATAACCTACAGTGTTCGACCATCTTGCCAAACTTTGTGGCAATGAATTATGAACCAAAACGTGTGATATCAGTTATGAGATCCAGTATATATATATTCTCCACTGCTGAAGAAAGCCTGGAATACTCATGTAAATAATTAAATAGCTGAGGTAGGGAAGGAGGGAGGAAGAGAAAAAGGGAGGAAGAAAGGATGGAGGATGGAAGGACAAAAGGTAAAGTAGAAAAAAGCAGAAGAGAAAAAAAGGAGTATAAATTTTGGGGAGAAAACAAATGAATTCATGTGCTTCATACCGTCAGAAAATAAAACTGTTCCCCAATGCACACAGACCCATACTCTATCACACACTTATTTTTCAGTGACCAAAAAAAAAAAAAAGGAAGAAACAAATGTACAACCAGAGTGCTGTAATCTGATGAAGGCCAGGGCCTTGTAAAACATTATTTGTCTGCTTCCTTGGGATAATGTTTGTTCTATTTCAATCATACAGCTTATATCTAACATTGTGCTTCTATCTATAAGGAGCCACAGATTTATGTTTTTGGAATTAGGTAAGTGGTGTTTTTTTTCTTTCCCAGTGAATAGCCATTTTCTCACTAGGAAGAAACTGGACAAGAGAGTCTCTAACTCCCTTCCAGCATCCCAGCACTTTGTGCCAAAACTTGTAAAGCAAAGACTCACATAGCAATTTCTCTTTCCATCTGTCTAGCCCCCCATTCATCCTTCCAGCCAAACAGAAATCATTGAATTCCTCCTAGGTACTTAGCTCTGTGATAGAAGAGCTGGGGATAGAAGAGCAGGAGACAAAATTCCCATCCAAAAGACACTTACTTACCTCCTACAGGTTGAAAAAGACATTTACTTAAATATAACCCAAACCAAAAACCCATTGCTGTTGAGTCAATTCCAACTCATACTGACCTTATAGGACAGAGTAGAGCTGCCCCATAGGGTTTCCAAGGCCATAACCTTTATGGAAGCAGACCACCACATCTTTCTCCCAGATAGCAGCTGGCAGGTTTGAACCACTTACCTTTCAAAGTAAGCACTTTAACCACTGCACCATATAAATCTGAAAAAACCAAACCTCTTGCCATTGAATCGATTCTAACTCATAGCAATCCTACAGGAGACAGTAGAACTGCCCCATATGGTTTCCAAGGAGCAGCTGGTAGATTCGAACTGCTGACCTTTTGGTTAGCAGCCAAGCCTTTGACCACTGTGCCATTGTGCCAGATACAAATATGTAATTAAAAACTGTGATGAATAACATGAAGGAAAATTACGTATGCAATAGAATCCTATAACAGAAGGACTTGATTCAGACGTTTAACATGTCCTAAAAAATAAATAAAACATGTATCTCGATTCTTTAGGGGTAGAGAGAGTATTTTGCCCAATGCCCATAGCCAGTAAAATACTTAACCAAAATCTCTTACTATGTTATTTGTGCTCAAATAAAACTTCTTAGGCCTTTGATTTCTTTTAAAACTCTTTCTGTTGCTGACACAAATACCTCAGAAATGAATGGCAAAATTTTCACTTATAATGACAGTATATTAATTAAAACAAGCTAGAGGGTTTTATGAGGAATAGAAATGAAGAACCCAAAGGATGCGCATCTTATCTTGACAAAGCAACAGCCTTAAATGGGGAATCAGAGTGCTCTAGTTTCCAATAGAACTCATCCTATCTGTGCTACCCTGGCCAAGCTACGTAACGTGTCTAAAATTCACTTTCCCCATCTCTAAAACAACTGCAGGATGCAGTGGTGGTTCAGTGGCAGAATTCTCGCCTTCCATGTAGGAGACCCAGGTTCGATTCCTGGCCAATGTGCAGCTACCACCCGTCGGTCAGTGGGACTTGTATGTTGCTATGATGCTGAACAGGTTTCAGAGGAGCCTCCAGGCTAAGATGAACTAAGAAGAAAGGCCTGGAAATCTACTTCTGAAAATCAGCCAGTGAAAACCCTATGGATCACAAAGCTCTGACCTGTAACTCACCATGGCAATGGTGCAGCGTTTTGTCCCACTGAGCATGGGGTCCCCATGTGTCAGGAACCTACTTGACAGCAGCTGACAACCAAGTAACTACCATACCGTCTACAGGATTCTTCTGAGGAGTGTGTTACTGCACACAGAGGTGCTTTGTGACCGATGGTATAGGAAGGGAGAGGATAAAAACACTAAAAAAGAATCATGCAAATCTGAATCTCCACCTCTCTGGGGGGAATTAAGATCAGCTGCCTGGAAAGATTTCATTAGCTGATTGAAAGATAGCTCTGTCTGTTGTCTTTAAATTGCTTCCCAATCACCCCAAAAGAAAATCCATTACTTAGTACATACAAGGTTGCAGACCCTGCAAAAATGCAGGCAAATGCTTTCTGCAATAAATAACCATATGTGCACTTGGGGATTTAACTTTTTCTCAGAGAGGAAAATGGTATTCTGTTTGGAAGAAACCAATGTTGGTTTGCTTTTTTTTTTTTTCTTTTTCTTTTCTCCCTCTTGGAAATATATTCAAGGACAACAGAGGCACACTGAAATTGGGAAAAGTTCAACTTGAAATGCCACTTCAGTCAGAGGAGTGAGGTAGTAATTCTTGCTAAAGACCTTCTCTTGCGCAGTCACCTATATTTTTACTTTAGGAGCCTTTGTCATTGTTATGGAGTCCATGAAGGGCATCGCTCAAAATGTGAAGCCACCCTGGCCCTGCCCTGCTTGATTAATGGGGCTCCTCTGTGAAATCATGGCTGGAAGGAACCATTTTTAACTGCTCCTGTCAGAAGGAATCACTCAGTGTTTACTTTCCAGGATTTCAATGTAGGTTCTCCAAAGCTGTACACAAGATTATATAAATAGCAATCATTTGCAATACGTGCGACTCTCCTCTGAAGTAAATGTACCAGAATGAATAACTACTTCAACTGTTGATAAGTTACCATCTCAATTAAGGGTGGCAGTTGAAAATAAATTGAGTATTAGTACAGAGAACGGAAGATTGAAAAAAAGAAAAAAAAACACAATCATGGAATGATTTATTTGTGGCCAAGCTTAACAATATTTTGAGATAGAATTATCCTATTTACTCAGTGTGATCTACTTTGTTCTTCAGGCATCCATGGCTTAAAAAAGGAAAGACAAAGAAAGTATGAAAGTCTTCAGCTTTATTAACGCAAACATATTTTTATTAAAGAGTGAATGCATTTATGCTAAAGAATAGTTTACATATGTCGCAAAGCAACAAGCATATCTTCAACGGGTGAGTCCTCCTCAATATTCTCCATGCTTATTCTACATGCCTTAACACGGGACCCATGCACGGGGGGCACACGTACACACACACAAACGCATACACAGACACACAGATACACAGACCAAACGATGACACCACCGCTCTCTGGATCCCTTAAGCGCTCATTTAAGGCTTCCGTAAGGTGCGCCAGTGCCCCTAACATTACCAGGATTCAAAATAGACTTTTAGAAAGGAGCAGCATTCCCTGGAAGACCAGTCATCTGCTCTCAGCCTTAAATGTATGCATTTTAACAAATACTTTCCATTTTATTCAATGTTGACTCTTTGCACTTACAACATCTAAAGATCCACGAAACTCAGAAATCCCAGGCTTTTGTAGTAAGAGCTTCTCGTGAGAAATCATGAACAAACTGGCAACTGTGACCCTAAGATAGCCCCAATTTTAACATAACAGGGTCAGATTTCCCTTTAGATTAAGATGCATGTGGCTTCTCCAGAAAAGCCAAGTTTAGAGAACTGATTCCCTAGTTGAGTGCAATGCTGAGTGATGGGAGCAAGGCTTCCTTGGTAATTCCACATCAGACATGAAGCTTGCTTTGAAGGATTCATCAGCCAGGACCATCAACTGTAATACCAAAAATCAAAAAACCAAACCTGTTGCCGTTAGGTTGATTCCGACTCATAGTGACCCTATAGGACAGAGTAGAACTGTCCCCTAGGGTTTCCAAGGAGTGGCTGGTGGATTCGAACTGCCAACCTTTTGGTTAGCAGCTGAGATATTAACCACTGCGCCACCAGGGCTCTATCAAATGGAATAAGTTACCATAAATCAGGGTTGAAAAAAGGACAGCGTGCATGGAGTTTTATCCACTTGTTTTATAACTCCTTCTCTTTTTCCAGAATGTCTGTTGTCGTGGTCAGTTGGTCGGATTGTTTATTTCATTTGCTTGGTTATTTTCTTCTCTTTTGGTGTCCTGCAGTGTATGTTGAGAATCCATCTCACTGGGAATGTTGGCTTGGGTTGGAAGGGGAAGGAGGACAGAGAGGGTAGGAGGAGGGAAGGGGTAAATTAGTAGCTCCAAGTCTTCTAAGAAAATAGATGATGTGAATACAATAAAAGGGTACTACTTGATATATTTATGTAATAAAAGCATTGTCTTTAACTGTGAATTAACTGCCAACTATTGGGTTGTTAGTTGTAAAGCTCAATAACGGCTGTGCTAGTTCCCATACTGAGGAGACATGCCATGGGGGTGGAGCTCTCAGAATCATCCTGAGGAGTTCTTTCAGCCTTTTGGCCTCCACACCCAAATCAGCATCTCCACCCTCCCATGATGGATAACGTAGGCGCATCTAACATTCTTGTTGGGTTTCATAAGGCAAATTGGAACGATTCATCAAATGACAGCCGCAGAGTATTTGCCTGAGAGTGGTGGAAATCCGCATGGAGATCTCCCACAGCAAGGCATTGGAAAATAGGGAAAAAAAGAAGAAGAAGAAGAAGAAGAAGAAGACAGTCTAGAACCTTCCTCCCCATCTACACCCCCACCCTCCTCACAGTCACAGCAGCAGCAGATTTCAATGCAACGTAATTAATGATACATTTCTTTAGATTTAGAATTGCTCTTCTGAATTTAAAAAGCGTGCTCGGCCAAGAGTTTGGCAGTCATTTCATCCCAAATTTGAATCATCCATTATTCATCTATCATCTTGAATTCCTTGACCATTGCTGCCTCTGCTGAAGCACCCTAAGTTCATTCAGCCGTCATCAGATTCCAATTCCTGGAACACCTCTTTGGAGGAGCTGTTTCTGTGGATCCGGCCATCGCTCTTCATACTGTGGAAAGTTTTCTTGAAGGCCTCCATCATGGCGTGGGCCAGCTTCTTGGCCTCAAGCTTGCTCTCACACTCAACAGCGTGGCAGTCCATCTGGTATGACAGGTCGTCGTTGATCTCCCTGTACACCCAGGCAAAGATGTTGGGGCTCACGGTGTGGTCGGCCGTGCAGTAGGCAATACGGGCCACCTGAAAGGTATCCATGTGGACAGTGGCCTCACCTTTGTGGTCGAGGTGATGGAGCCACACTTGGAAGGGGCGGATTTCCAGGAGAGCATTGGCTGGGAAGACGTCTTCTTGGGCTAGTGTGTGCTTCTTCCAGAGCTCAATGACTGGCTTTTCTGTGCAGCCAGACAAAAACTGCATGCCAGTGGTGGAAACTTTACCCAGATAGGTAACCTGCAGAGGGAAGAGAGGGAGAAAAGGGGAGAGGTCAACAGTAGGCTCTTTGTTCTACTTGATTAAGTGAGTAACCCTTTGCTGTTGAATTAATTCCGACTCATAGCGACCCTATAGGACAGAGCAGAACTGCCCCACAGGGTTTCCAAAGCTGTAACCTTTACAGAGGCAGACTGCCACATCTTTCTCCTGTGGTGGGTTTGAACCACCGACCTTTCATTACCAGCCAAGTGCTTTAACCACTGTGCAACCAGGGCTCAATTAAGTGAGTAGATATTCTCCAATGCTCACGCTGGGAAGGTGGAACAGTTTTGTTCTTGCTCAATAAAGAGTAACTATTATCAGAAATTCTACTGTTCCCCCTAAAAAACTGCCCACTGGGCAAACACATTTAAATTCTTTAAATAGAGCTGGATTTAAAAAAAAAAAAAATTAATTTCTAGAAAATTACTCTCCCTTTCCCCACTCACCTCTGTAACTCAAATTGGAATTACTAACCATGATCTTTTACATAAGTTGGCATTTCTTTAAAATCAGAAATAAAGTCGCTCACATTGTATTTTCAACCAAACGTACACAGACTTTAATGACAGATGAGAGTCAAAAGGAAGCTACACTGGGAAAACAAAATTTTTATTAAACTTATCTCGTAGACTGATTCTCTTTCCAGATCTCTCGATATTTGATTTCACGCAGGCTGTTTGCTTCTAGCAAATGCCAAGGATGCAAAAACTGTTCTCTATAAATTATGGCCTAAAGCATGATTATTTTCCTTCCAAAGAGAACTTCCAAAGATTAAAAAAAATACAGCAATGGCCAGTTATCTTTCAACCTAAACAGTTTTTGACCTGACAGACATCTGGTTAGGATAATAATAAAGTAAAAGATCTTAAGATTACTAGAGGTTAAAACTAAAAGCCTGGCTTGTCAAATAGCTAGATGGGCAGCACTTAAAAAAAAAAAAAAATTATCTACCCTTCTAAGAAAAATAATTCCAAAGGATTCATACAATGCCTTTTTAAAAACTTATTGACAATGTACCAAGAAGGGGTTTTGCATTCATTCGTTTTACCATTGGAGCACTGCCATTACGCTACTGTATAAAACCAAAGGAATAGTTTAAGAAGTAACACAAAATAGTATATAATTAGGTTCAAAATCAGTGGCATGAATATAAACACTATGAGTTTGAGGAGGGAAAGACTAGAAAAAGGTCTCTTAGTGAGAACTGAGAAAGGACATTTGGCCAAAAGGCTTCCAAATTAATGTTTTTGTTTAGTGGGACTATACTGGTTACGCACAAAAAAACTTAATACAGACGTATGATTGCATCTTTTTCTGTATGAGTGCCTTGATTATCACTTAAACAAAGAGAGCTGGGTAATCTCTCTAAAAAGATAACCTCCTAGTAAAGATCAATTGCTGTACATTCTAGAAACATTTATTGGGATCCTATTACACACAGAGGCAATGCGCCAGGAGGGCATGGGGAGGAGGTAGAATGGGGTGGGCCAAAAACCAATAGAAAGGAAGTTACTGAACGTTCATCCAGAGCACAGGCTTCGAGGCAGAGGAGACGCTCAGCTCCACAGTTCACCGGGTGGGTGGTTCTGGACAAACTTCTCACCGTTTGTACATGCACACACACAACGATGGTGCAAGGCAGACCGTGGGCAGGGCAGGCGAGGGGTACAGCAGAAGAGCGTGGGTGCTCGGCAAAGGGAGCCATGCCACCTTGCCAAAAGAAAGCCTTAGGAAAGGGAGTCATTTCCATTTCAAGGCAGCGAGGTTTCAAAAGGCAGCTAGGAGCCCAGAAGGTTGAGGTGGTGAAGAAGAGGAGGAAGCGGTAAAGATAAGGGCTGCCGTGGGGAAAGCCCCACCTGCTCCAGCAAACGGTCCACTTTAGCCTGACCACTCACAAGGCCAAGGCCGAAGAAAGCCCTGGAGAAGAGGCAGAAAGTCCATGACTGCTAGATACAAAGGCTGAACTAATGGAAAACGAAGACCCTGGTGGCCAATATTAAACGCTTGGCTGCTAAACAAAAGGTTGGCGGTTCAAACCCACCCAGCTGCTTCAAGGGAAAAAGTCCTAGTGATCTGCTTCCATAAAGATCTAGAAAATCCTATGGGGCAGTTCAACTATGTCACATGGGTCACCATGACTTGGAATCGACTTGATGGCACCTAACAGCAACAACAATGGAAAGCAACAGGTGTTGACAAGGATATGGAGAAAATGGAATCCTCATCAAAAAGTTAGAAGATAGAATTAGCATAAACCAAAAAACCAAACCTGTCGACTCATAATGACCCTACAGGACAGAGTAGAACTGCCCCATAGGGTTTCCAAGAAGCGGCTAGTGGATTCAGACTGCTGACCTTTTGGGTTAGCAGCCAAGCGCCTAATCATTGCACCACCAGGGCTCCAGAACTAGCATATGATCCAGCAATTCCACTCATAGGTATATACCCAAAAGAACTGAAAGCAGGAACATGAACAGATACTCGTACACCAGTATTCATCGCAGCATTATTCACAATAGCCAAAAGGTGGAAACAGCCTAAATGTCCATCAGCACATGAATGGATAAGCAAAATGTGGTCCATACATACAGCGGAATACTACTCAGTTATAAAGAGAATGAAGTTCTGATATATGCTACAACACAGATGAACCTTGAAAACACCACACTGAGTGAAATAAGTCAGTCACAAAAAGACAAATGTTTTGTGATGCCACTTATATGAAATATCTAGAATAGGCAAATGCATAGAAACCAAAGTTCATTAGTGGTTAGCAGCGGCGAGTGGGAGGGAGGGGGAAAGGAGGATTCAATGCTTGAGTGACACTGAGTTTCTATTCAGGAGACAGGAAAATTTGGGAATGGACAAGGGTGATAGTTGAACAACACAAAGAATGTTGTTAATGTCACTGGACTGTCCATGCGAACACTGCTGAAGTGTGAAATGTTTTGCTACATATATATTTATCACTGCCTTAATTTCTTAGTGCTACTGTCTTAGTTATCTAGTGCTGCTATAACAGATTTACCACAAGTGGATGGCTTTAACAAACAGAAATTTATTCAGTATAGGAGGCTAGCAGTCTGAATTCAGGGTGTCTGCTCCAGGGGAAGGATTTCTCTCTGTGTTGGCTCTGGGGGAAGGTCCTCGTCATCAATCTTCCCCTGGTCTAGGAGCTTCTCAGCTCAAGGACCCTGGGTCCAAAGGACATGCTCCGATTCTGGCACTTCTTTCTTGGTGGTATGAGGTCTCTCTCCTCTCTGCTGGCTTCTCTCTTTTTATATTTCAAAAGAGATGGACTCAAGATACAGCCTAATCCTGTAGACTGCATCCTGCCTCATTAACATAACTGCCTCTAATCCTGCCTCATTACCATCATAGAGGTTAGAATTTACAACACAGGATAATCACATCAGATCACAAAATGGTAGACAACCACACGATACTGGGAATCATGGCCTACCCAAGTTGACACATATTTTGGGGGGACACAATTCAATCTACAACAGCCACTATAACAGAAAACCACAAACTGGTGGTTTTAAAGAACAGAAATGTATTTTCTCACAGTTTAGGAGGCTAGAAGTCCGAATTTAAGGGACTGGCTCTAGGGGAAGGCTTTCTCTTTGTCCACTCTGGGGGAAAACCCTTGTCTTAGCTTCTCTAACCCCTGCATTCCTCAGTTCTTTGGCAATCTCCACGGGGTATCTATCTTTCCTCCATTTGTGCTTGCTCTTCCTGCTTCTAATCTGTTCTTTTTACTTCTCAAAAGTGATTAGGTTTAGGGCACACCTACACTGATATGGCCTCATTAACATAAAGAAAAACCTATTTCCTAATGGGATTACATCCACAGGTACAGGGGCTAGGATTCCAGAACATATTTTGGAGGGACACAATTCAAGCCATAACCACCTCAATTAAAAAAAAGCTGAACTTTGTGGGTGGCCCTGCATGGCAGGCTGACTAGCAGGGACGTCTCTGGACTTGACAGAAGGTCACTGAAGGTCTGTGGCGCAAGGAGTGCCTGGATGTGATCGGGGTCATGGACTCAGAAGACTCGCGTGATGCAGGAAGAAAGATGGACGGGGAGAGCTGACCAACAGTAGGATGCCCAGCCAGGAAGCTTTGCAATAGCACAGTCAGGGGGCCAGAGTGGCCCAGATTAGAAGTGGAGACAGAGTGAAAGGAGAGGGGGAGACAGCTGGGAACACTATCACAGAGGTAAAAGTGACAATCCTTGGCAATAGATCGAGGGAGGAAAACAACTCAGATGACCACTATAAGCTCCTCTGTTCCCCAAGGAGAGCAACCAGTTGAAGAGCTTACCATCACTGTGGATTCACGACAGACAATAAGGGCGGCATGGTACAATAATACATACTCTGCGCATTCTTAAAGAATACTTACTGAACATGCGCTTTCTGTTTATGGGACTTTGTGACACCTTTCCTTTTTTTTTTTAAATGGCTTTATGATGTTTTTCAGTTTTTTTTTAATTGAAGTGAAACTCTAATATCATAAATTTAATCATTTTAGTAGTAAACAATTCATTGGCATTTAGTACAATGTTGTGCAACCATCATCTCTGATTCCAAAGTATTTTCATCACCCCCAAAGGACACCCCACATCCATTAAACAGTCACTCCGTACTCTGCCTCCCCCAAGCCTCTGGCAGCCGCTAATCTCGCTAATCTGCTTTCTGTCTCCATGGACTTGCCTGTTCTGGACATTTCATATAAATGGAATCATACAACATGTGACCTCAAGTGTCTGGTGTCTTCCATCCAACCTAACGTTTCGGAGGTTCATCCACATTGTCGCATGTATCAGGACTTCATTCTTTTTTATTATGCCTTTACTTTTGGAGATCCTGGGTGGTACACATGGTTAATGCACTCGGCTTCTAACTGAAAAGTTGGAGGTTTGAGTCCACCCAGAGATGCCTCAGAAGAAAAGCCTGCTGATGTACTTCTGAAAGAAAGTCAGCCACTGAAAACTCTATGGGGCACAGTTCTACTCCGACACATGTGGGATCACCATGAGCTGGAGTCGACTTGAGGGCAACTGGTTAACTGGTAATATTTGTGTCACACACAAAAAGTTCTCTTGTCTCCATTAGGTCATTTGACTCCTTGACAACCTGGGTCAGGATAGAGTATTATTATCATGACCCCATCTTTAAAGACGAGAACCTTAGGTCCAGACCATGGTGTATCCAGGATCATTTAAACCATCATGTGGTGACTCTGGGATACAGAGTTTATAGAACCAAGTGCTCGGATTTCAGCAACACTTTGATGATCTATGAGAAAAACAGGACAATAGAGACAGCTTGAAAAGAAACCTGTAGAATTATTGGACTATTTTGCTATTTCGTGAAGGCTATTTCCATTTGACTTCATTTTCGGTCATGAATTCATCATTCCCATCTTTAGACTGTAAGAGAAACTGTGGCTTTACACAGGCAGCCCGGATATGGGGTCTTCCCACAGAAGGGACAGTATTTCATGTCTGGCACTTTTGTAAATGACATGCCCTTCCATGCCAACATACACCATTAAAAATATATATCTTGTTTATAACTGTGGAAAGTAAGATTCAGAAACTCTCTAAAATTCTCAGGTAAAACAGAGCACAAATATATAGAAAAAAATTTGTTTTCCAAACTCAAAAAATATGTAATCTATTTAAACATAAAATTGGAGAAAATAAAACTCTTGATCTGTAGAACTGCAGACTTTTGGTATCCTTCCAAAAGTTTTATGCAGAAAGAGAAGCATAAACATGTCCTACTATTACTAATCTGGAATATTCCATTAGCTTCGTTTTGCAAAATATTACTCAGCGTTTGGAGGTAGAAGAGTTAAAAGTGGATTATGTGACTACTCCTCTCAGCTGTGATACCAACAAGGGCCAACAATTACACCCAGTGTTTGCTGGGGGCACCCACAATTTATACGATCTAGACCGGGATTGGCCACAGTGGCCAGGATGGGCAGACAAACCCATCCTCTGAGCACAGAATTAGCCGGTAGGTACCTCGTCTGCCCAGGAATGGCCGATTCTCTAGTGAAGCAGTTCCATCCCCACTGCCTGGAAGTTTGAGGGTCTGTCCATCCCAGGCCTTGTCTGACTCTTAGCCGAATCTTCTTTTGGATTAAAAAGAGCTGACCTGCTCATACCTTCCTTAACAGTCCCAGTAACAAACTCATCTCTGGTATCTGCCAGGTCTGGTCAACACAAAACATGAGTAAGAAGGTCTAACTGATACGACTATATGAACCTTGTGAAGTCAGTTAAATTCTATTTCTTTGTTTCCTTTACCGAGTGGATAAAGTTGTCTGAGATCCCATGAAGTTACACACAACGAAGAAATGCTGATAATGAGTTGTCAGTACAGAAGAAGAATGATCTGAATAGAGTTTCTCTAGAAAGGGAGCAAAATGATAAAATGATGGATGAAGACAGTCTCCCCTCAGAATGACCCCTTTAAATCAACCTGCTGTAATCCATAATGGCCCATGTTTCCGAATCCTCACCTAGGTCTGTGCACCAGCCCTGATTAAGGCAATTATTAACTATTGGCCAGCATAGTCCCTAATTCTTCCATTCAGTTTTCCCAAATTTGGCAATAACCCATATTGTTGACTATAAGTCACTACAAACCACCATTTAGGCTAAAAAAAAAAAGAATTTCCTTCTTTAAACTTAAGAGAAATGTACCTTATGGCTCTGCTTTTCAAGGGTAATCAAGTAAAAGCTTTTCTGGAAAAAAAAAAATCTCTCCATGCCAAAGATCCAGTTAACTGTGTGCAACCATGCTATTGTTGTTGGCTATTGCCAAGTCGATTCCAACTCATGGTGACCCCATGTGTGCAGAGTACAACTGCTTCATAGGGTTTTCAAGGCTGTGACCTTTTGGAAGCAGTTCACGAGGTGAGTTTGAACGACCAACTTTTTGGTTACTAGTCCAGCGCTTAACAATTTGCACCATCAGGGACTACTGTGTGCAAGCAAGGTGTCCCTGTATGTATAGGGCCCCAGGCTATGTGTGTCTCAATAAAATGGAAACTCTGTAACATGGGATGTTATCCCTGTATCCTTACACATCAACTCTGATTTATGGAGTTACTCTAAATACTCACAGAGAGATTGCTTCTTACCACAGTCTTCCTCATGTGGGGAACATTCTTTTTATACACCTCTGTTGGCACGTCCTCCCATGAGTGAGAACATAAGACTCAATGTGCAGAACTGTCTTGGGAGTTTTCTCCAGCAACATACCTAAACACTGATGTCAGGTCTGGTTAATGAGACTCTTGTTATTGGGCCTGTCTATGAAAGAAGTGAATGTTTTCTAGATGAATAAGTCCCTTCTAAGCCTCATCCTGAAGAGCTGCAATCTTCCAGAGTCACAAACTGGACGGGAAAGACCAAAGCACTGATTGGTGAACCTGCAGATTTGTCCAAAATGGTAGATATTTTAAGCTATCACAATCCAGGTGTTGGAACAAAGAGACTCGGAAGATGAGTATAGAGTCTTCAGGAGGAGTAACAACTAGTTGGGAACATTCAGTGAATACTAGTATCTTTTCTATGGCTGAGGAAAGAGGCATTGGGCAAGAAACTTACTCAGAATGAATCATCCAGAGAGAAATAAACAAATTGATTTAAAAAATGAAAAGTTGTCCCCATGTGTCATTCAACAACATAAGCTGATGCCTCATACACAGGCGTTTGCAATATGTGGAAATGGGCTTTGCCCAACCTTAATGAAGCCATTATTTGAGAAGATTCACTGCTTGAGAAAATAGATAGAGGTTGTGGAGCCAAGGGGCGAGCCTGGGTGTTTGCAGTGTTAACAGCATCAGACCACTAGAGACCAGTGTCCTCAGAATCTCTCTTCCTGACCCAGGGGTTTTCTGACAACATAGCCAGCTCTTCATTCATGAATCACCAAGCCCTGCTCGTCTGTGGCAAGACAAACCCGAGTTTCCTGACATTCATCCCTCTGACTGAGCTGCATCGTTCCCTTTTCTTGGAAGCCAGTTCATATTCCATTCTGGCCAAAAAAACCCCTCTTTTGAGTTCTGACTTGCCTAACTCTGGACTGAACTGTGGGTTAGAAAGGGTAACAACCAAACCAAAACCAAACCCTGTGCCACTGAAATGATTCCAACTCATGCAGAACCTATACGTTACGTAGAACTGCTCCATAGAGTTTTCTTGGCTATAATCTTAATGGAAGCAGATCATCAAGCCCTTCTTCCATGGTGTCTGAGTGGGTTTGAACTGTCAACCTTTAGGCTAGTGGACAAGCACAAACCATTATGCCATGTTAAATATGGCATTGCTTGATCTTGTTGGGTTCGAACCGACAACCTTTATAGGGGCCCCAAACAAGGATGCGAGACTGGATGGATTAGCATTTAAGAACCCAAGCACCTGGTTTCCTGGGGATCTTCTATCCTCCAAGCTGGATAAACCAGATTCACAAGCCCAGCTTTGGTCCAGTTTCCTGTGGGTTATCTTGAGGATGATGTGCCAAGAACAAAGACTCTCTAGAGACCTTCCTTAGGATATAAAAGATCTTGCTGTTCTTTCATTATCTGTAGGAGGCTTCCCTTCCTCAGCTGACATAAAATAACAAGATATGAGCACTGGATGGAGGAAAACATAACTGAAATCCTAATAGCCTTTGGGTTACAAGGCAGAAGATGAGAAAAAAGAAGAGCTGATCTTAACCCTGGGCCAAATACCGCAGCCAAGCTCTTCCTCTCTCACATCAATTCCCACACATGTATTTCAGAAAAGAGTGAAATAGATGGATTTCTGACCCCAGCCGGAACCCACCCCTTCCCTGCTGGCCACAGAAGAGTAAGAATCCACTAGACCCTTTAAAGAGTGGGGATGGATCCATGTACCTGCTACTTAAAAAATCCACAGTATAAACATCATCTTGCTGATTCTGATCAAAAACTTGTATTACCTGCTTTAAGCCATGAAGAAGGTCTTAAAGGATAAACACTGTTCACAATGAAATCTATGAAGTGATTGTCAGCGAAATAGTAAACTCAGAGGGTTCTAGCAGAGTAGGGAGGGACGACAGAAAAGGAGCTGCTGGAACTAATTTCTAGCTCCTTAGGAATCAACAACAGCAGCAACAACAATACCAGCTGCTAACATTTACTGAGTGCTTGCTTTACGCCAGGTACTGTGTTAAGCGCTTTAGATGTACCATTAATCCTCTTAAAAATTCTACGAGGTAGATACTATTATTATCCTGGTTTTATAGACTAGGCCACCATCCACCCAGCAGTTGGTACTACTGTGGTGGCTTGTGTGTTGCTGTGATGCTGGAAGCTATGCCACCAGTACTTCAAATACCAGCAGGGCCACCCATGGTGAACAGTTTTCAGGGGAGCTTCTAGACTAAGATAGACTATGAAGAAAGGCTTGGCAATCTACTTCTGAATAAAAAACAGCCAATGAGAACCCTATGGATCACAATGGTCTGATCCCATTGTGTATGGGGTCACTATGAGTTGGGGGCCAACTTTGATGACAGCTAACAACAACTAGGAACCAGGTACTATTCTAGGGACTAGGATATAGTAGGGAAAAAACTGATGAAACTCTCTGCCTTCTTGGAGCTTATGTTCCAAGTACATGAACAACGTTTACCACTAAGAATATTAATATAACAAAGTTGAGGCTGGTATCTTAGGCTGGGTTCTCTCGAGAATCAAAAACAGTGAAGTGTACATATATATAGAAAGAGAGAGAGGAGACAGAGAGGGAGATTTATCTCAGGGAAATGGCTCACACTGTTTTGGAGGCTAACAAGTCCCAAAGTCCATGGGTCAGGCATCGGCTGGAGTCTACTCCTGACTCACATCGCTGCAGGGGCTGACAAATCCAGAATAAGCAGGTCAGAGGGCAGGCTGCTGGTTCACAGGGCTACAGAAGCTGGCAAATCCCAAAGTCAGCAGGTCAGACAATAGGTTGCTGGCTCAAGTCCCAAGAATCAGAGGTCAGAAGATGATGAGCTGGAAACAGGATCCAGAGCAAGCAAGTGACCTTTGCCAGAACACCCGTGTGTATATATATACATTGGGTGCAGGCCACAACTCCAGGGACACTCCCCATACAACTGATTGGCTGATCACATCAGATCACATCATAGAGGTAATTACATTATATCACAAAGTGGAGGATAATTACATAATACTGAGAATCATGGTCTAGCCAGCTTGACACGTAACATTAAGTATCACAGCTGTTCATATAGAGGACACACAAAGTTCTCTGGGAGTACTTTCAGTGAACCAAGAAAACGTCTCTTTGGTTCAAAGAGGTCTTTCCCCTCATAGAGCACAACTGGGATGAATGACCCCCATAGAAACTGCAGCTTAGGACAAGCTTTATCACGTGAATGCTCATTAGTCTTTATACTGCACTTCCTGTGGTTTGGCTTCCTGAGAAGAGTTTGTGTTATCAGGCCAGGTAGTCTCGGGGCTTTGGAAGAGGCTCTGTGGGAGAGGACAGGAAGGTGGGAGACCCAAGGCTGACTCTGCTTCCCAACCAGATGGACTGGCAGCAAGGATGCCAACGGTGACTTTACACTTGTCCTGGGGACTGGGCAGATGGGGCACCTGGCCTCACCTGACACCTATGTTTCTACTCTCAGGATGTTCCAGGCATATCAGCCAAGTTCCCCTTGTTGACCTCTTACAGTAAAATTATAAATGGTTTGAGGCTGCTCAGCAACTCTTCTACTTTTCTTGGGTCTCTCTTTACTTTGGAGATCTGAACAGCAAGCTTTTCCACTGGTTAAACTCAAACTACTGATAATCATGTTGCAATAAACTCCTGATGATTCAAGGGTAAATCACAAGATTTATGAGCTTTTTAGAGAGAAAAAGGATCATCCAGGCCAACCTAACATCACTCCTTTGTTGCCAAGATGATGACTTTGATAGAGAGATGAGGAGAACATTTGCTCCAAATCACACAGCTGGCCCCTGAAAGAGCATGATGTGCAACACGAGTCGTCCGCGCCAACACCAAGACTCTTTCTACTCCGGTCTCTTCACCTAAGGAGGATGTGACCCCTATTTTTTAATCTCACGTTGTCTTCCTTCTTTCTGGCCATTTCGTCATGTTTCCACACTGTGAGCAAGCCTGGTCAGGGACATAGAAAGACAAAAAAACACTCCACTAGGGCTTGTGAAACATTTGGGAAGGGTTTGGAGTCAGAGGCAGTTAAACTGCCCTTCACCTGAGATATGTTTGCATAGCCTCGGGATTTAAACTATGATGCTAGCTAGCATCCATAATTGAAAGAAGGAGGCATTTTGCATAGTTAATATTCAGATAGCATACTCTTAAAGAGTTAGAAATGGTGCTTTATCAAGCGAACAACCCCTGCTTCAAAGAATAATTCCAAAGAGCAAATATTAAACAAGTGCTAAGTTGGCCCCAACTTGGCCCCTGTGGGTCGTGTACCAATATACCAGACAACATGTGATGTGGAATTGCCTGCGGAGCCAAACGTCGCAGCGGGCAGGATTTACACATCTCTCAGCAAGGTGGACATGTCTTAATTCGAAGTAGAGCTGGGAGTCCATTCTGGATGGAGCAGCTCCAGGGTTCCACTACTCAGGCCCTCAGCCTTCTGAGGGTCACGCCGAAAAACCCAGAAGATTCTGAATCAAAACTGAGTTTTTCTCCAGCATGAGTCTTGGGTGCCATTCCGGGCATCTGTTCTTTGGCAAATGTACCCCACCCTCATCAGGGTAAGAGTGGACCCACTTGCCATGTGGCCAGACTGACAGAGGACTGATGGTTAATGTTCCATGCAAGGAAGCTCCTCAATGTCTTTTGCCTCATGTATGCTTGGTTGGGCTTGGTCGGCCAACCCAGAGAGAGGCGGTGAGCCTGGCTGCCTTAAGGCAGGCCTGCCTCTCACTTTCTCAGCATGCCTTTGTTATTCCCAAAGGGCAGGATTATGACCTGGGAAGACTTACAGACTTACTCTTATTCTTATTATTTTTTTAATAGCAGCAATGATGCTGGCAGTAGAATGCTGGTTTTCCAAAGTTCATATCCTTCTGGAGCACATATATGCCTATGCCATTTGTGTACTGTATTTCTTTATTTTAGCAACTTTTCTAAGGTCCCAAACATCGAGAACACTCTTTATTGTTCAGCACTTCTTTCCAAGTATTTGCGTGGGCTGTGTTGATAGACTCTATAAAAATATTAATATAAACTTTACTAGGAGATACATTTTCTTTTTAATTATATAAATGCATATCACAGGGGATAGACAGTGAATTTACTAAGACCCAATATCCAGGAATAGTCAGGTGCTATTCTGAAACTCTAACAAAGAGCTTAGCATTGCTTCAGCTGTTAAATTCCACGTGTGTCTCACAATTAGGAATTATTTCTGTTATTCATATTATAACTTAGTTTCAACGATGCAGCGCGATTTGAGATTTTGTTTCCCATCTTGTGCTTATCAAGCAGCCCCAGTGTGCAATTTGTCCTGTCAATTGGATCTCGGATGTGTGAAGCTTGGAAATATTGTCACTGTCATGGACAAAGGCAGAAGCAATTTACCTGAAAGGCACTGAAGTGTGCCCCTGAAGGCACTGAAGTGTGCCCCTGAAGACAAAGTCACTTAATAAAAATGACACCACATTGAAACCTACATTCTCCCATCTGGTCCCTTCTGGTGAGCTGGCCTAAGGATGACAATTTACTTCCTGACAAGTCTATATCTCTCCTTTTGCTTTCTAATCAGTAAAGTATGCTGAGAAGGGGAAGAAATTCAGCAGAGCTCTCTAGCCCCTGAAAGGTCCACAGTGAGAAAATTCTCTGATTATCGAGCACATTGCTTGAGAGTTATTCTGACAAATGAATGCAAGGGACAAACACAGTGGCAGGTAAAAAATGCCACCAATTTTAGGCCTTGCAGCACTTTATCAATTCATTTTCCTTGGTGCATGACTCATTAGGAATGGGCCAGAGAAGGCACTAAACATTTGGAATGAATGATGCCGAGACAGCACTGGGTTGCAGGTAATAAATAACACACAACCGCACTGGCTACAAGTCTAGAGCTCTTCTTGTCTTCTAGGCCAGTGGAAGTTTGAATCAAGAGAAGGGGAGGTGCACTGAAGTTAACCCTAGGTTACTCAGCCATGATACACGGGTGTGGGGTTTGACTTCCAGGAAACATCTGTAGATTAGGAAGGAATAACTGAACCAAGAAATAAAAGATCCCCTGAGGGGTGCCACATTATAAAACTACCCCAAATAAATGAAAGGTTATACAATATGAAATGCTACTGGTGGGTCTGTAGACAGAGAAGAGCCAACTCAATGGCTACAGATGTTTATAAATGCAAAGCAGCACAGGAGCTACATAAAAGAAGGATGGGAAAAAAATAAGCTATGTAGAGAAGGAAGAGTGAACAGCCAAATGGCAGAGGTAGGGATGACAGGGTCTATGAAGGCAGCTGGTTTGAGGTGGCATTATAACTCCAATCACACAGCCCCAGTAAGACCAGTATCCCTCCTTCTGCCCAGCCAGACTGTGTTGTTTTTGAATTCAGACACCGTATAATTCACTACTGATTCTTAAGTGCCTGGCCCAGTGCTTGGGAGAAGTTGACATCCAATGAATGAGATGTTAAATAGATGAATGAATAAATCAGAATGGAAAGGACACAGGAGTGGTGAGAAGAGCTTGGCAGAGCTCAGTGTATGACTCCATCTCCCCGAATCTACACCAACTAGAACTTTTCTGTGATCAGAGAGAGCAGCTGGTATACACTTAAGACCTCTCCCCTCAACATCTAGAGATAGTGCCCAGCCTAAGATGTACTGCCACAGGGACCCAGAAACGAAATACATAACAACCAAAGTCACTGCCATCGAGTCGATTCCGGCTCATAGCCACCCTATAGGACAGAGTAGAACTGCCCCATAGGGTTTCCAAGGCTAGAAACCTTTACAGAAGTGGACTGCCACATGTTTCTTCAGTGGAGCGGCTGGTAGGTTCACAACAACGTTTTGGTTAGCAGCCAAACACTTTCACACTGCGCCACCAGGGCTCCTTCCAAGGCCCAGAAATACTACCGTTTATAGGGTTTATATGACTCTTAGGAGCCCTGGTGGCACAGTGGTTAAGAGCTCAGGATGCTAACCAAAAGGTCAGCAGTTTGAACCCACCAGCTACTCCTTGGAAACCCTACAGGCAGTTCTACTCTTGTCTGTAGGGTTGCTATGAGATGGATTCGACTCGATGGCAATGGGTATATGATTCTTAAGGAAGAAATGGACACTTTTAAGTGACAGGAAAGGCAGGTCCATAGGGCACCCCGGATAGATCTGGACAATACTGATTTATATATATTAGAGCTCTTCACAACGGTGTATACATACCCATGGGGATGCGTGAAGATTTCTCAAGGGGTATAAGACATATGTGGGAGTCCCTGGGTAGTGCAAATGGTTAACACACTTGGCTGCTAACCAAAAGTTTGGAGGTTCAGATCCACCCAGAGGTGCCTCAGAAGAAAGGCCTGGTGATCTACTATCCAAAAATCAGCCACTGAAAACTCTACAGAGCACAGTTCTACTTGGACACACATGGGATTGCTATGAGTCGGGATTGATTTGATGGCAACTGTTGTCGCTGTTAGGTGCCATCGAGCAACCCTGTGTACAACAGAACAAAACACTGCCCAGTCCTGCCCCATCCTCACAGTCATTGTTATGCTTGAGCCCATTGTTGCAGCCACTGTGTCAATCCATCTCCTTGAGGGTCATCCTCTTTTTCGCTGACCCTGTACTTTACCAAGCATGATGTCCTTCTCCAGGGACTGATCCCTCCTGATAACATGTCTGAAGTATGTGAGACGTATTCTCACCATCCGTGCTTCTAAGGAGCATTCTGGTTGTACTTCTTCCAAGACAGATTTGTTCATTCTTTTGACAGTCCATGGTATGTTCAATACTCTTCGACAACACCACAATGCAAAGGCATCAATTGTTCTTCAGTCTTCCTTATTCATCATCCGGCTTTCACATGCATGTGATAGCAACTAGGCTTTTTAAAGACATGCACAGATCCCCAACATCTATTATGTACTCTTTTCTAAAACTCAATTGTCTGAGAATCGGCATCAAGCTGGTTCTCCTTCACAATCTGCAGTTTGTCTATCGCTCTTCTCCTACTTTATAAAAGAAAGGGAAATCTCTCATCCATTCTGAATACTGCTAGGGGAGTATCTCTGTAGATTGAAAACCTCCTGGATGCCAAACAAAGAAATATCATATACCCATAATCAGGTTTTATGCCTTCCACTGTTTAAATATTTAAGGGTGAAGTGAGATATTGGAAATGTGGTATTTTGACCCATGTAGGGATGCTCTAATTCAGATATACTGTAGAACAAGAGAGACGACAGTTTTTTTGACTCTTCCATTTCCCAACTATTGTCAAAAAGTGCCTAAGCATGTCTGATGAAAGCAAGGCAAAGACTGTGCCAGTGAAAAATATTGATGGGGGCAACTGGTTACCTCCTGGAGAAAACAAAGCAAACAAAAAAAGCCATCTTAAAGCTTTGTGCTTATCTATCGACCTTCAGATTAGAACATCAAAAGATATGTTCAAAGCATGCTGGGGAATATCAATCTGCTACGAACCATTCTCTCAATGCTCACCATTCTCAGTAACAACAAAGAAAGAATCCGGTGAGTTACTCCACCATGTCAGTCTGTATCTGGTTGCACGTTTTGTTAATATTTCACGGAGGAAGAGGAAATGAAAAGCTCCAAAGCTTTTTCTAACGATGACTGTTACATCTTCCAATAAGAGAGACATGTATTTGAGGAAAGTTAGTGCTTTATACTTTACTGAACCTTTATCAGACTCATAGAAGAGATATTTTCATTTACTTCTCCCAGAAGATTATTGAATACTGTCATGGATTGAGCTGTGTCCCCCCAAAATATCTGTCAACTTGGCTGGGTCATGATTCCCAGTATTGTATGACTGTGTACCATTTTGTAATCTGATGTGATTTCCTTATGTGCTGTAAATTCAATCACTATGATCTAATAAGATGGATTAGTGGCAGTTATACTGATAAGGTTTACAAGATTGGATAGCATCTAAAGCCAATCTCTTTTGAGATATAAAAGATAGAAGCGAGCAGAGACACATGGGAACCTCATACCACCAAGAAAGCAGTGCTGGGAGCAGAGCACGTCCTTTGGACCTGAGGTTCCTGCGCACAGAAGCTCCCAGACCAGGGGAAGATTGATGACATGGACCTTCCTCCAGAGCTGACAGAGAAAGCGTTCTCCTGGAGCTGATGCCCTGAATTTTGACTTGTAGCCTACTCGACTGTGAGAAAATAAATTTCTCTTTGTTAAAGCCATCCAGTTGTGCTATTTCTGTTATAGCAGCACTAGATGACTAAGACAAATACTATACATCCATATTATTTTTTACTTGAGCTAAAACTGCCAGCTCATTGTCACTGGTTCACCACTCTCTTGCTCACTGATATGTCCCTACCATGTACTTGGCTTTAAATTAGCTCAATGAGAACATGTTATAGATTTTACTCTACGAAATACATTTCACAATGAATGACTATTAACACAACATTTTAAAGTCCTCCACATCTCTGTGGCCCCATACCTTCTCTTCTTTTGCTACTACTTTCCTCTGCACCTTGTTTAATTCTAGCACAAAGTAAAAACCAGCCACAGAATCATACAAAGTAGAGTCTCAGCCTGTGCTCTGCAAAGCCTATGCGAAGAGGATGAAAAGCTACGAACTGGGAGTAAATACATGCAATCCACACACCTGACCAAGGACTAGTATACAGAATATGAGGAACTCTTAAAACTTAACAGTAAAACAAATGAGCAATCCAATTAGATAGAAAACAGGCAAAAGGCATGAACAGATATTTCACTGGAGAGGCTAGAAACTTGCTAAATAAGCATATGAAGAAATGTTCAACATCATTGACCATCACGGAAATTCAAATTAAGATCACAGTGAGATAGGAGACTACATACCTATCAGAATGGCTAAAAAAAAAAAAACACACTGATAACACCTAGACCTGGACCATACATTTTTTTTCGTTTGCTATAAAGTACATTAAGGCACAATTGGAAAAATATGAATAAAGGTGGTGAATTAGATAACAGTATCGTATCAAGGTTAATTTCCTGATTTTGATCACTGTACTGTGGTTATATAATAGAATATCATTGTTTCTAGGATCTACACCCTAAAGTATAGGGGTATCTTGTCTGCAACTTACTCTCAAACAGTTCAGAAAAAATCAATAATGCATGTGGGGGAAGGGAGGGAGATAGGCTGAATGATGATAAAGTAAATGTGATAAAATGTTAACATTTGGGAAATATGGGTGGGAGGTCCATATGGAAATACCTTATAACAACTTTCTAACATTTTTATGTCTAAAATTATTTCATACGAAAAAGTTTAAAAGAAGATCTATGAAGACTTTTGCCCCTGGCTCAATGCTAATTCAAATGGAAAATAAAAAGATTTTTATGAGAATGTGTAGTAGTTGATTAACCAATGTTCATATCCCAAAAAAGAACTTTCACGATGAGGTACACCCAGCCAAGGACCTGTTTCTGGTCCAAATCTATCCCCTAATGCTGACTGACTCAGTTTATTTTGGTGATATGGGATAATTCTAACTACAATTGTCCTGGTACATCTATAAATACATATCCTGATATTTAAGTAGAAATATGACAGGTTAAATTATCTTCCATATGCCAAAGTACTGGATCTTAGGGAATAACACCTTTGGCAATAAAATAATCACCCAAGAGTTTTCCATGTCATATTTTACCTTCTGTTTACAAAGCAGAACCCAATGCACGATGTGAAAGTAATTTTTAATGACTAGCCCCATCATAAACCCATTGCTGTCAAGTCGAGTCCTATTCATAGCAACCCTATAGGACAGAGTAGAAATGCCCTATAGGGTTTCCAAGGAGCGGTTGGTCGATTTGAACTGTCGACTTTTCATTTAGCAGCCAAACACCTAACCACTGTTTGTCACTAGGACTACATAGGGTCACTAGCAGTCAGAACTGACTCGATGGCACCCAGCAACAACAACAGCCCCATCATGGTTTGATATTCTTCGTTAAAAGTCATCTTGGAATCATAGCTTTCCTGCTATCTGACCCAAGGAAATACTGCCACCATCTAATAATACTCTTACTATTCATTTCTGTATTGGAATTATCACATTAGAAAAAAAATCCTAGAGGATTTTCTTACTAGATTTCTTTTTAAGAAAGGAGAGTGATATGAATGACATCAAATAATTAGAAATACAGATGCAATGATAATACAGAGGTCTATGTATCATAGCTCTGAAGGGTATTCAGTTAAAGGCACTGTGGATGAGCGCCATCTTGATAGAAGAAAAAAAAAATCCCTCTCTATGAACATTTAAAAAGTAAGCATAAGGAACGAAGCCAACTTCTCTAATTATTTGAGGTGAATGACCACGTCAGCAGGTGTGTTTATTTTTTAGCAAGAATGTACCTGCACTGAAGCAAAGGTTGCAAGTCTTGATGGATGAAGGAAAAGCAAGATGCTCCTTTGTGCTTTCACGGAGAACTTGCTCAGTGGTCCGGAGAGAGTCTTAATTTTGGCCACAGTAGTATGTTACTAGCAGAGTAAAGTGTGCAATCACTGTCCAGTCAACAGAATCAGAATTGCTTCCCTCTGTCTGGCTTGGCAGAAGCAAAGGACTGGGATGGTCCAGCCACGGAAGCCATCAGCCCAGGCAGGCAGAAGACGAAGCCCAGTAACACAAGAAGTGAGCTTGAGAGTGGCGGCAAAAGGAATACCTTGCAACCAGCAAAGGAAGAAGGAGGAGAACATCCCATCCCTTAAATTGCTTTGAAAGGCAACTGTCTGACTCTCGAGGTCCCTTCTGTATTTTAGGACCACATACATATACTACAAAAAATACAGGAATCATGATTCACAGAGTTAAATCAGGAAAGCAGGTCTTTAAAAAACAACAACAGCTTTGTTTTCAACATTTTAGGAAATATAGCTTTATGGTGTTGTTGTGAGGTGCCGTCGAGTCAGTTCTGACTCATAACGACCCTATGTACAACAGAACAAAACACTGCCCAGTCCTGCGCCATCCTCACAATCCTTGCTATGCTTAAGCCCATTGTTACAGCTACTGTGTCAATCCACCTTGTTGAGGGTCTTCCTCTTTTTCTCTGACCCTCTACTTCACCAAGCATGATGTCTTCTCCAGGGACTGATCCCTCCTGAGAGCAACCTTTCCATGGGGCTGGTTAAACGACCTGGTGGCACTCAGCAAGACTGAGCTTTATTAAACATGATGTCCTTTTCTAGCGATTGATCTTTCTTGATGACATGTCCAAAGTAAGTGAGCCAAAGTCTCACCATCTTCACTTCTAAGGAACATTCTGGTTGTACTTCTTCTAAGACTGACTTGTTCTTTCTTCTGGAAGTCCACGGTATATTCAATATTCTTCGTCAACACTACAGTCCAAATGCATTGATTCTTTTTCTGTCTTCTTTTTCATTGTGTAGTTTTTGCATGCATATGTGGCGGCTGAAAAGTTCCTATTAACAGCCCATGTTAGAGCGTAAACTCCTAGGAAGTAGAGATCTGAGTCATATTAATAGCACACTGCACACTACGTGAGCCCAATAAACACTAAATAAATATAAAATGAATGAACTCTCCTTAACCACTAAAATTTTAAAGGCACAATAACCTACTCAGCATTATAATTCTCAAATCTCTTAAAATTCAGGCTAGTTTCATTCGAAGAATTTCTTTTCTTTTTAAATTCGGGTCTATTTGCAATGGTGAATGAATGATAGTTATCAATAAATAATAATCAAAATTTCAATGAATAAAATGAATGACAAAGATAGCTATGAAACCTGAAATGCAGCCAACTTGATACTTAAGAATCTTTTAAAATAAGGATCCTTTAAAAATTAAAAATTTCCCTAACTGACCGGTTAAAAGGAATAAGAACAAACAGAACAGGTTAGGGGCTGTTGGTGGTTCGGTTTGTTTTGATGTTCTGTTCATCACTGTTTCTCTGGAGCCGGCTGTCAGGTTTCTATTGTCACCAGTGGCAGTGGTATCTTATTTTATTTGAGAAGTGCTCTTCACAAATGTGTAAACGTGCTCAGAAGGTAAAAAGTGGATGCCAGCATTCTTGGATGAGCAACAAAACACAACAATAAAACAAAATGGCGGAGGCAGGGGTTTAGGGCAGGAGTGAGATGCTACAGAAATCATCCTTTTCTGAACACAGCTCAATGACAGGCTTCAGGAACTTGGCAGGAGAGTTAATTAAACACCAAATATCTCAATGAGAGGTGCCTGCCACACCTTTTGAATTAGCTCTTCTCTGCTACGTTCGATAGTCCTCTCTGTCAGTCACAGCTGATGCCTCCTGGCAAGAGAAGCCAACCCCTGCATTGTCACTTAAATGCCTTGAATTTGCAATCACAGAATTGGTCCTGGCAGATGAGGCTCATTCTGTGACAGGAAGGGCTCTGTTGCTGCCTCAGCTGCTGAAAGCCCAAATTAAACTTGATGTTGCCCATCTCTGACCTCAGTCCTTCAGCTCCTGGCTGTTGGCAACCCAATACTGAGGCTAAAGGGGGAAAAAAAAAAAAGGCACCTCACGTATTCCATCAAAGCATTTACCAACTCAACCAGAAACCATGCTGCAGCGAGGCAAAATTTTCTCAGGTTTAACAAACAGATTCAGTTTAAAAATAAAGAAGCTGGGAGACATGCTTTTTTCCACAGTCAAATAACAGTCTTAACTATGTAGATATACACACAACACAAACTCAATAAAACTCCTTCAAAGGACTTTTGCGTTAGTGAATGCTGAAAGGAACTTTAAATCCCTAAATTAGAAGTGTATGTTTGTGCATGTGTGTGTCTGGGGTCGGGGGTGGTGGTGAGAGACAGGAAGAGAGAGAGACATTAAGGAAACGAGAAAACAGACTTGGCAAAATCTTATGGAGAGCAAACCTTAATTTCTTCTCCATGGAACTATTTTCTGTCAGAAAAAAAAAAAGAAAAACATAATTTAAGTCCTAGATAATAAAAAGTTATCCTTTATTAGACCATCCGCTACTCCTAGTCAACATCCCAAAGCAAAGGACAGGTAAGAGTTTTATTCTTCTAACTAGAAGCCTAGATACGAAGAGGGACCCAAGATAGAGTTGCCCAAAGAAACATGTGATCCCTCTATTAGATTTTAGTCTAGACAAAATAAATGCCTAATTTGATGACACCATTTTGCTTTCAAAATGCATAGGAAACCCCACCAATTTAAACCTTCAGACTTAAACGTCTATGTTTAGTGACTGTTCCAACTCATAGCGACCCTATGTACAACAGAATGAAACAATGCCCAGTCCTGCCCCACCCTCACAATCACTGCTGTGCTTGAGCCCATTGTTGGAGCTACTGTGTCAATCCATCTTACCTAGGATCCTTCTCTTTTTAGCTGAGCCTCTATTTTACCAAGCATGATGTCCTTCTCCAGGGACTGATCCCTCCTGACAACATGTCCAAAGTACATGAGACAAAGTCTCACCATCCTCCTTTCTTAGGAGCATTCTGGCTGTACTTCTTCCAAGACAGATTTGTTTATTCTTATGGCAGTCCATGGTATATTCAATATTCTTTGCCAACACCATAATTCAAAGGCATCAATTCTTCTTTGGTCTTCCTTATTCATTGTCCAACTTCCCCATGCATATGAGGCAAGTGAAAATACCATGGCTTGAATCAGGCGCACCTTAGCCTTCAAGGTGACGTCTTCACTTTTTTAACATTTTAGAGAGATCTTTCAAAGCAGATTTGCCCAATGCAATAAAATCATTTGACTTCTTGACTGCTGCCTCCAAGGGCGTTGACTATGGATCCAAGTAAAAGGAAATCCTTGACAACTTCAATCTTTTCTCCAGTTATCATGATGTTGCTTATTGGTCCAGTTGTGAAGATTTTTGTTTTCTTTATGTTGAGGTGTAATCCATACTGAAGGCTTTAGTTTTTGATCTTCATCAGTAAGTGCTTCAAGTCCTCTTTGCTTCAGTAAGCAAGGTTGTGTCATCTGCATATGGTAGGTTGTTAAGGAGTCTTCCTCTAATCCTGATGCCCCGTTCTTCTTTATATAGTCCAGCTTCTCTGATTATTTGCTCAGTATACAGACTGAATAAGTATGGTGAAAGGATACAACCCTGTTGCACACCTTTTTTGAGTTTAAACCACTCAGTATCCCCTGGTTCTGTTTGAACAACTGCCTCTTGGTCTATACACAGGTTCCTCATGAGCACAATTAAGTGTTCTGGAATTCCAATTCTTTGCAATGTTATTCATAATTTGTTATGATTCACACAGTTGAATGCCTTAGCATAGTCAATAAAACACAGGTAAACATCTTTCTGGTGTTCTCTGCTTTCAGCCAAGTCCCATCTGACATCAGCAATGATGTTCCATATCCTCTTCTGAATCCAGCCTGAATTTCTGGCAGTTCCCTATTGATGTACTGCTGCAGCCATTTTTGAATTGTCTTCAGCAAAATTTTACTTGTGTGTGATACCAATGATATTGTTCTTTAATATCTGCATTTTTTTGGATCATCTTTCTTTGGAATGGGCACAAATATGGATCTCTTCCAGTCGTTTGGCCAGGTAGCTGTCTTCCAAATTTCTTGGCATAGATGAGTGAGTGCTTCCAGCATTGCATTCATTGGTTGAGACATTGGAGTTGGTATTCCATCAGTTCCCGGAGCCTTGTTTTTCACCCATGCCTTCAGTGCAGCTTGGACTCCTTCCTTCAGTACCACTGGTTCTTGATCATATGCCACCTCCTGAAATGGCTGAGCGTCAACCAATTATTTTTGGTACAGTGACTCTGTGTATTCCTTTCATCTTCTTTTGATGCTTCCTGCATTGTTCAGTATTTTGCCAATAAAAAAAAAAAGAAAACAAACCTCTTGCCTTTGAGTTGATTCTGACTCACAGTGACCCTACAGGACAGAGTAGAACTGCTCCATAGGGCTTCCAAGGACTGGCTGGTGGATTCGAACTGCTGACCTTTTGGTTAGCAGCCAAATGCTTAACCACTGTTCCACCAAGGCCTCCTTTTGCCCACAGAATTCTTCAAAATTGCAACTTGAGGCTTGAATTTTTTCTTGAGTTCTTTCATCTTGAGAAATGCTGAGCATATTCTTCTGTTTTGGTTTTCTAACTCCAAGTCTTTGCACACTTCATTATAATACTTTACTTTTCCTTCCCACGTTGCCCTTTGAAATCTACTGTTCAGCTCTTTTATGTGAGCATTTCATTTCGCTTTAGTTATTCTACGTTCAAGAACAAGTTTCAGAGTCTCTTCTGACATCATTTTGTTCTTTTCTTTCTTCCCCGTCTTTTTACTCTAACCAAAACCAAAAAACCAAATCCACTTCCTTCAAGTTGATTCTGACTCACAGTGATCCCATAGAAGAGTAGAATTACCCTCACCGAGTTTCCGCGGCTATAAATCTTTACGAAGCAGACTACCATATTTTTTTCCTGTAAAGTGGCTGGTTAGTTCAAACCACGGACCTTTTAATTAGCAGCTGAAATCTCCGGAGCCTACCCAGCCTGTGGTTATAAAAATAGTATCACCCTCGGCTTATGTACCCCCAAATTATATTAGCAAGATCTCCTATCATCTCAATTGTTGCAAAGCAGCTCCCAATAAAAGTTTAACCAGTTATTTTAGATAGTCCTCAAGGAGATGTCCCTCTGTTCCCAAAATCCAGTCTGTAATCACCATAACCGTGTGGCAACAATTTGTTCTTCCTCCCTGTTCTGACCTCCCTTGTTCATACGTACTGCTGCTCACGCCTTTTAGAGCAGCTCCATGGGTCAGCCAAAAAGAGGGAGACCCTCAATGAGATGGACTGACATAGTGGATGCAACAATTGGCTCAAACATAGCAATGATGGTGAGCATGGTGCAAGACTGGCCAAATGTTTTTTTCTTAAACGTGAGGATCCTATAAATCAGAGCCGACTCAAGCCCTCCTAACAACAACAACCGTGTCTGCAAGGGTAACACTAACATTCATAACAAGGGTGCCAACTTTCAGCTTTGGGCTTCCAGAACCACGCAGAGTTACAGTCAAGCTGGGAAAAAGAGACTCCTTCCCAACTCTTTGCCACACTGGTCACTTGGACCCCCATGAGGCTACATTTTGTGCTCAGTGATCCAATTTCTCTTGAGTTGATTCATCCATCTGGCCCTCACTCTTCTAACAAATTAATATTCAAGTTAAATCTTTGAATGGGAAGCAGACACCACACCATCCTCCTCCACTTCCTTCCTAGCCAACATGCCTAGGGTACACTTCTCTGCCCAACTTCAGTTCAAAACCAAAAGACCTCAGACACTAAGGGGAGGGAGACAAGGAAGTGATTTCTGTACTAACAGCTTCTGGGCCCCAGGTTAGGCAGGTACAGGTGTTCTATTGATCCCACAATAAGATTAAAAAAAAAAAAAAAAGAAATTATCCTCACTCGAAGTCAATGCTAGTTTCAGTAATGATCTGATTAGAAACAAGAAGAAATCAAAACAAAATATAATTTTAAATAAAGACCATATTTACTTTTATGACACCAAAAATTAAAATAAAATACACACACTAATATGTCTAATACTTATGGATCACATGCATAAAATCAAATAATAGCAACTAACATTTAAACACCTAAAAAGAATTGATGCATTTGAATTATGATGTTGGTGAAGAATACTGAATTTTTCATGGACTGTCAGAAGAACAAACAAATTTGTCTTAGAAGAAGTACAGCCAGAATGCTCCTTAGAAGCAAGGATGGTGAGACTTCATCTCACATACTTTGGACACGTTATCAGGACGGATCAGTCCCTGGAGAAGGACGTCATGCTTGGTAAAGCAGAGGGTCAGCAAAAAAGAGGAAGACCCTTAACGAGATGGACTGACACAGTGACTGCAACAACGGGCTCAAGCATAAAAACGATTAAGGATGGCGCAGGACGGGGCAGTGTCTCGTTCTGTTGTATACAGGGTCGCTGTGAGTCGGAACTGACTAGAAGGCACCTAACAACAAGGTTTAGGAACTGTCTTATGTACTTAATGTATCAACTCATTAAATCCTCACAATAGTCTCGTGAGATTAGTACTATCATTATTCCCAATTTAAAGAGGAGGAACTGAGGCACAGAGAGGTTAAGTCACTTGTCTGAGGTCACTCACACAGAAAGTCTGGATTCAAAGTCCAGGTCCTAACCACTTCTCATCCACTTCTTTGAATCAAAATGGGATCTATATTCAGACACTCTCTGTTTTTGCTCAAGTTCTTAAACAAAGCTTTTTTTAATTATTTGTTTGGTGAAAATATACACAGCAAAAGACACACCGTTTCAACAACTTCTACGTGTACAATTCAGTGACATCGATTACATTCTTAAAGTGCGCAACTCTTCTATCTTTTCCAAATTATTCGACCACCATTAACATAAACTACTGCCCCCTAAGCTTCTCATCTAAACTTCTGAGTTGCTGTTCTCTCTTTGATCCCACATAGATAATTCTTTAAAAGAGACAATGCTCAAGGCAGACATGCTTTACTTACAAAGCCAAACTATTGTTCAGTTCAAGGAGACCTGGTGGCGAGGTGGTTAAAGAGCTCAGCTGCTAACCTAAAGGTAAACAGTTTGAACCCACCAGCTGCTCCAAGGGAGAAAGATGTGGCAGTCTGCTCCTGTAAAGATTTACAGCCTTGGAAACCCTATGGGGCAGTTCTACTCTGTCCTATAGGGTCACCATGAGTTGGAATCGACTTGATGGCAGTGGGATTTTTTTTTTAGTTCACTTTTTGTTTAGTTTGAATTGTTTAGTTCAAAGAAGACTTCAGGGCATAGTTTTGGTTTGAGGTTTAAGGTTTAAAGATTATCTTAAGGTAATAGTTTTAGGGATTTATCCAGGCTCAATGGCTCCAGAAACTGAATTCACTGAGAATTTGACATTCTGTTCTTCATTTTCTCCTCCTCTGATCAGGATTCTTCTACAAAACTGCCCCATAGGATTTTCTTGGCTGTAATTTGTATGGAAACAGATTGCCAGATCTTTCTCCAGTGGAGCCACTGGGTGGGTTCCAACTGCCAACCTAAGCACATCACTGTTGTGCCCCTAGGGCCTGAAACTCCACCAGCTCTACCGAGGCTGTTGCTGTGGTGAACCAGAAGCCAAAGGGAAGAGCAGACAGAGGCAGCTAATAACGTATATTAAAATGATAATGTATGCCTGATTTTTAAAAATTGTTATAAATGTAGGATCTTTATTTTTATAATTGTATATATGAAATACATTAAGCATGTAGTGTCACAGATTTTTTTAAATGAAATTTTATCAGTTTTAAAAATAACAGTATTTTCAGTGGTCTGCAAAATTAGTATCGCAATATAGGGTACTGTCATTGTGCTGGTGTTTGGCAATCACCACATGCCCCCCTCCTCCAGGAATTAAATGCTAACTTGACTGTACATTTGGATTTTTCCAAGAGAATTCCCTTAACAGATTAGCCATGCAAAAGAAGGAAAGAAGCACTGTCTATAGTAAATCGCTAGAAGTAAAACTGTAGCAGTAATGAATAAAACGTTTTCAAGATTTTTTTATGGATAGTTTCAAATTGCCTTTCAGAAACATTTTACCAATTTTATTCCCAATAGCTACATATGGGACTCTTTCCACATACCAAACCTTCACCAGCATTGGCCATCATGATTTGTTTGTACCATATTTGCCATTTGGATAGCTGAAAAATGTCGGCCTGTAATTTTTTCTTTGATTGCTAGTAAGATTTTTTTTTTTTCATATGTTTACTGGTGATCTGTATTTATTCTTTGGTCAATGACCTGTTCAGTTCCTTTGTCTTTTTTTGTTGTTGTTGTTGCTACAGAGAATTGTTTATCTTCTTGCCAATATTTATACTTCATTTTGTTTGACATCTCACTCCACTGGCCAGAATGTCCAGAATAATGACGAATAATACTGGTGATAGGAGAAATACTGGTGGCTTGAATTAACTTGAAAGGCAGGGCAATTCCAGAACATCAGACACACACCCGTCAGCAAATATAAGAGGCAAACACATTCTAACAGCTTCTGTGTTACCTTGTCATTGATTATCACCAGCTCACGTAACCGGTTAACAAGAGCTTACTACAGCATAAGATGACACAGGAGACATGTTCTAATTTCTTTCCCAAGTTTCACAGCTGAGGTTAATTTCCTAGCACTCAGAGGAGCATAAGAAACTTTCTCATTGTATTTATACCTTTTTTTTAAAAAAAATCCTATCAGAGGAAAAGAAAATCAGAAAAAGTCCTCCACAAAGTGCACACAAAACTCTGGGAAGAATCTGTAGTGCTACAGTGTCCTTAAGGTATTGATCAATTAAATAGTTTATTAGAGAATAGGAATTTGAGAACAGGCAGGATGATTCCCAGAAGCATCTCAGTCTCTAACAAACAATTTAATTGAGCAACATCTTAAGGAAAAATTTACACCCCATGCTATATGCACATAGAAGGATTCACAAATATGCATGCCTATATACCTGCACACACAGATGCATAATTAACCTTAACCATTCATGACCCTATAAATACTGATTATGAAAAAGGAAAAAATATGAAAAAATATTTAAATAAAAAGTCAGTTGGTTTTAGAACTGCTCTAAAATGACAGCGACCGACTCTTTAGGTTATTGTTTTGTGATTTGCAACAGAAGTGCCCACCCTGAAGCAAGAGAAGAGACTAAAAAGGTAGCCAGACACAAACAAGGTACAGCGGCCCTATCTGTGAAATCCCCCATCAGAGCAGGCAGTCATTAGTTTCGCATCTCCCTCACATATCACAGTGCAAAATGAGGACCATGACTGATGGAAACCTTGGAGATTTCTCTGGCTGTCAAAACGTATCGACTCTGCAGCAGAGTTCCATTACAGCATCTGTGCTAAACTGGAAATCAAGGGCTGAGAGCTGCTTTGGCAGCAAATGCTTCTCAGCTGAGACAGACCTTACACACTGGAGTGTTTTCAGGCTATACTGAGTCACGGGTCTCTAGCAATATTTCCTTTCTAAAAAGTCCTTGTGTCCCAAAATTTACATGATAAGTATACTCTCTGCTCACAGTGTGGGAACTGCCAAATACTGGCGGATCTGGGAAAGTCCCAGGAGCCGTAGCCACTCTCCATAAGCACTGTGTGTATACCCGTGTGTGCATACAGTATATATTGTGTGCATATGGTATATGTGTACAAGACCTTCGTAGAACACACCTGTCCTGCCACTAGTCATCTTGTCATTCAGTGTCCCATCTCAAATTAGTGGCAAAGCCCAGCTATGTTACAGATAATCGAAAAAAAGGCCCTCTAGTTAATAAGCCAGAGCCCTGGTGGCGCAGTTGTTAACAGCCTGGCTGCTAACCAAAAGGTCAGCAGTTTGAATCCATTAGCCGCTCCCCGGAAACCCTATGGGGCAGTTCTGCTCTGTCCTATAGAGTCGCTATGAGTCAGAATCAACTCGACAGCAACAGGTTTAGTTAATAAGTCATGACACCATCTTGTGAGCTTGGCCATCCACTAACGTTCATAATTTAAGACAAAAAGAAAAATGCATTAAAGCTGACCACTGCTCTTCAAAGATGTCTTCTGAGCATCTCCATAACATTTTCCATGAAGAAAATAACCATTTGCTACCAGTCACAGCCTGGAGCCCTGTCAGCCCAGCACAATGTATACAGTATGAGAGAAAAGCTGAAATAGAAGGTAGGCAGAGAGGGTCAACTGAAAAGGTGGTCTCACAACAGTGTCCCCGAGTTTCTCATTTTCTTTTGGGGTTCCTGTCTCAGTTACCTAGTGCTGCTGTAGCACAAATACCACAAATGGGTGTCTTTAAATGATGGAAATTTTTTGCCTCACAGCTTTGGAGGCAGGAAGCCCAAATCAGGGTATCGGCTCTAGGGAAGGGTTCTCCTTGTCAGTAGCCCAGGATGTTCCTTGGTGTTCCTTGGCTTATAGACTGTTCCCCACGTGGTCTCTTCCCTCTCTGTGTCTTTCCGTCTATTTTCCCTTTTTATAAAATACCACTCAGAAGGGATTAGGTTTGGGTCCCACCTTACTCCAGTATAACCTCATTAACATAACAAAAGAAAACTCTGATTTCTAAACAGGGTTACATTCTCAAGTACAGGGGTCAGGATTTCACCATATGTGTATGGGGGACGGAGCCCTGGTGGTACAGTGGTTAAGAGCTCGGCTGCTAACCAAAAGATTGGCAGATCGAATCCACCAGCCACTCCTTGGAAACCCTATGGTGCAGTTCTAGTCTGTCCTATAGGGTCACTATGAGTTGGAATTGACTCAATGGTAAAGGTGTTTTTTTTTTGTTTTTTTTTTTTGGTGGGAACTCTACTTGCTCCTTGGTGGCTACTTCAAGTGAGAACATCTATTCCTTTCCTCTCCCCTACTGCACGGAGGCAATAAACTCAAATTCTTCAGAGAATTTTTTTAACAGAAAAAGCACCAAAAAGGAAACCAAAAAAAAAATTTAATTCATTAAAACAGATAAAAGTACAAAACATAATCAACAGCCTTTGGACTGTAAGAATATCTGAATCCACTGGGCATCCCTGCATGGTACAAATGATTAAGCTAGGCTGCTAACCAAAATGTTGGCAGTTCAGGTCCACCCAGAAGCAACATGGAAGAAAGGTCTGGCAAACTTCTGAAAAGTTAGCCATTGGAAACCCTGTGGAGCCCAGTTCTACTCTGACACACATGGAGTTGCTTTGAGTTGGCGTTGGCTAGATGACAACTTTTTTTTTAAACCTAATCTGGATCATGTACTGATAGCAACAGGTTCTGCTAATTACTTGATGCATGGGCAAATTACTCAGTTTTGTTTCCTCATCTGTAAAATGAGGATTGATTCGGTCAACAAGTGTTTGAGTACCTACTCCCTACTAGATCCTAAGAACACAACAGTGAAAAAAAAAAAAAAAAAGACCTGTGAAGCCAACAGTACATAATGTAATAAAAATAGCAATACCTATGGTACAGGACACCATCCATCAATCAGTTTGCCATACTGTGGTGGCTTGCATGTTGCCATGATACTGGAGGTTGTACCACCAGTATTTCAAATACCAGCAGGGTCACCCATGGTAGACAGGTTTCAACAGAGCTTCCAGACTAAGACAGACTAGAAAGGCCTGGTGATCTACTTCTGAAAATTAGTCAATGAAAACCCTATGAATCACAATAGAATATTGTCCACCTGCTTGCTTTGGACACGTCATCAGGAAGGATCAATCACTGAAGAAAGACATCATGTTTGGTGAAGTAAGAGGCCGGCGAAGGAGACCCTCAGTGAGACGGATTCGCACAACAGCCGTAAGAATGCACCCCAGCACGCTGGCGATCGTCAGGATGACACAGGACAGAGAAACATCACCATGAGTTGGGGTCAGCTCCATGGCAGCGATCTATTTATCTATCTATCGTACAGGATTACTGTAGGGAATAAATTAAATGAGATGATGTGCATAAATGTTCAATGTCTGCTGTGTTGTAAAGTCTCAATAAATGGCAGCCAGGCTGGGGGTAGTTGCTTTTACTATTGTTAAAACCTAACATGACCCAGCTTGCCGGTCCAGCTTGGATTCTTCTCCAGCAGTTCCTAAATCCTCTTTCCCTCTACCTTATAGGCCATTTGGTAGGTAACATTTTCCTCCTAAATGTAACACTGAACTAATTCCTCATATACTTTTTAAAGACAGACCTAGACTAAATATCTTCCTTCATAAAAGCCCTACTCTCCAGGCTTTGGTGCCCCGGTGGTGCAGTGGTTAAGAACCTGGCTGCTAACCAAAAGGTCAGCAGTTCAAATCCACCAGCCACTCCTTGGAAACCCTAGGGGGCAGTTCGACTCTGACATATAGGGTCACTATGAGTCAGAATCGACTCAACGGCAACGGGTTTTTGGGTGGTCTCCAGCGTTCATGTCCGGAATGCCCTTTAGTCTCCAGTTCAACTGAAGGACAAAGAAATCTGTGGGCTCAGAGTCCCAAAATGCCCAGAAACTTCCTGGATTAGACTCCCCTTGCTGAGCATGTTCGGAGAACACTGGTAAGTTCTGCCCTCTACTTTTTCTACCTCGTAAGAATAATTTTACTTAAGCAGTTTAATAAGATCATAATGCCAATGTATCTAATAATAGGAATAGGATGCAAGTTAACACACCAGGCTGCTTACTAAAAGGTTGGAGGTTCGAGTCCACCCAGAGACACCTTGGAAGAAAGACCTGGCAATCTACTTCTGAAAAATCAGCCACTGAAAACTCTATGCAGCACAGTTCTTCTCTGACACATATGGGGTCACCATGAGTTGGGCTGACTTGATGGCAACAGGTTTTTTTGCGGGGGTGGGTGGTGGTGGGAGTTGTTATGTACTTAAGCACCTGTGAATACAAAGGTTACATCTGCCCAGAAGCACAGACAGACTGGACATCTTCTTGAGGCTACTGAAAAAAAATCACATAGAAATAGGTGTATGTGTGTGAGTGTGTGCACATGTGTGAGTGTCAGAGAAGTTTTAGACTCCTTTATACTGCTGAGTATAGAGAAAAATCTCTCCAACAAAATACTGTGAGAAAGATAGTTCTGTTTTAACTACGTTTAGCAGTAAGATTCCAAAATAAGCGTCTGCTCTCCTAAAGAGCTGAATGACCATTTCCACCTGCTATCAAGGACCTGCGTAGCTAATGGCTGTCTGAGATGGAATCTGGCTGAGAGACCTCTTTTTCAACATGTGGAGATCAATCAAGCACTTGCTGCTTTTAAGATGGATTTATGTGTTGGGCCATTTTCTCTTCCAGGAGCCTCATATATGCGATAAATATCTTTGGTAATCCATTGTCTAATCTGACCTGCGGGAAATTCTCATTTCAGGCAGGAAGAAAGAAATTGGCCTGGAAACCACCTGGAGGCTACCTGGCATCTAATTGGCATGTGGGGAAAATGCACTCAATAATAATTCCAGGAGCTACTTCCATGTGATAGCGATAGGGGACTCAGAAGGAGAAATCAACAGAATTTTACTGTAAGCCATTTGAAAGCTTTCTTTATACGCAAGAAGGGCCCCAATACTAAAACATATTGTCTCAAATGACTTTTATTCTTTTACATGTGTCAAATATAACTACTGGGAAGACTGTATTTCAATAAGTAAAAGATTTTAAGTGACATTTCCGCCAACTAGATTTAGAGCACAAAAATCTACTAGAACACACGTAGGCATAAACATAACATAACCCCTTCCAGGTAGAAGACACATTTCAACCCATTAAAACATGAAGCATGTAAATGTATATAAATATGTAACATGTATTGCCATGTTTGGGCTCAACTATGTTAGCTTCTCTTTTGCACAATGGACATTTCTCGTATCAACAGGTTTCTTGTCTGAGTTTCTCTATCAGGGAAAACAGTTTAATTCAAATATCACCGCAATGGTTAATTTTATGTGTGAACTTGGCTGGGCTGTGGTGCCCAGCTCTTTGGTTAAACACTTGTCTAGAGGCTGCTGTGAAGGTATTTTGTAGATACGATTAACATCTATAGTCAATTGACATTAAGTAAAGGAAATAACCCTCAACAATACGGGTGGGCCTCATCCAATCAGTTGAAGACCTTAAGAGCAAAAAAACGGGGATTTCCCCAGAGAAGAAGGAACTCTGCCTCAAGATTGTAACACAGAAATCCTGATGGAGTTTCCAGTCTGCCATCCAGCTGTACAAATTTTGAACTCAGGACTGCAGTATCAACTCCTGCCTTAATTTCCAGCCTGTCGCCTCCCCTACAGATTTCAGACTTGCCAGCATCCATATGTAATTGCTGAACCAATTCAAGATAAACTGCTCTTCTCTCTCTCTGTAGGTCTATATATGTGTGCGTGTATGTGTACACATATACATGCATGTATAAACACATTTGTGTATACATATGTATATACAGAAACCCTGGTAGTGCAGTGGTTAAGAGTTACGGCTGCTAATCAAAAGGTCAGCAGTTCGAATCCACCAGGTGCTCCTTGAAACTCTATGGGGCAGTTCTAC
>NW_004444083.1:1127715-1190835 GCF_000243295.1 Trichechus manatus latirostris | reverse complement strand
GTGTGTGTGTGTGTGTGTGTGTGTGTGTGTGTGTGTGTGTGTGTGTGTGTGTGTATATAGTGTTTAGTTGCTGTTGAGTTGATTCTGACTCATGACAACCTCCATGTGTGCAAAGTAGAACTGCTCCATAGGGTTTTCAAGGCTATGACCTTTCAAAAGCAGATCACCAGGCCTGTCTTCTGAGGCACCTCTGGGAGTGTTTGAACTGCCAACTTTTCAACTAGTAGTTGACTGCTAGACCATTTGTGCCACCCAGGTACTACACACACACATATATATGATACAAGTATTATATCCTATATGTATATATTCCATATGTATTTTATAGATAAAGAGCCCTGGTGGTGCAATGATTAAGCACTCAGCTGCTAACCAAAAGATCAGTGGTTTGAACCCACCAGCCGCTCCGCTAGTGAGAAGACCTAGCCATCTGCTCCCATAAAGATTACAGTCTAGAAAACCCTGTGGAGCAGTTCTCTTCTGTCTTATAGGGTCACTATGAGTCTGATCAACTCAATGACACCTAACAACAATAATTTTATATCTATAAACCCACGGTCATCTAGCTGATTCTTACTCAGACGAATTCAAGCCACGGTGTTTTCAATTGGCTCACATGCATGTGAAAGCTGGACAATCAATAAGGAAGACTGAAGAAGAATTGACGCCTTTGAATTACGGCACTGGCGCAGAATACTGAATATAACAAGGACTGCCAAAAGAACGAAAAAATCTGTCTTGGAAGAAATACAGTCAGAATGTTCCTTCAAGCAAGAATGGTGAGACTTTGTCTCACATACTTTGGACATGTCATCAGGAGGGTTCAGTCCCTGGAGAAGGATACCATGCTCGGTAAAGTAGAGTGTCAGCGAAAAAGAGGAAGATCCTCAACAAGATGGACTGGCTTAGTGGCTGCAACAATGGTGTCATGGATTGAACTGTGTCCCCCAAAAATATGTGTCAACTTGGTTAGGCCATGATTCCCCGTATTGTGTGGTTGCCCTCCATTTTGTGATTTTCCTATGTGTTATAAATCATAATCTCTGCCTGGTTAAAGAGGATTAGGGTGGGATGTAACACCCTTGCTCAGGTCACATCCCTGATCCAATGTAAAGGGAGTTTCCCTAGGGTGTGGCCTGCACCACCTTTTATCTTACAAGAGATAAAAGGAAAGGGAAGCGAGCCGATAGTGGGGCCCTCATACCACCAAGAAAGCAGCACCGGGAGCAGAGCACATCCTTTGGACCTGGGGACCCGGTGCCTGAGAAGCTCCTCAATGAGGGGAAGATTGATGACAAAGACCTTCCTCCAGAGCTGACAGAGAGAGAAAGACTTCCCCTGGAGCTGATGCCTTGAATTCGGACTTACAGCCTACTAGACTGTGAGAGAATAAACTTTTCTTTGTTAAAAGCCATCCACTCGTGGTATTTCTGTTATAGCAGCACTAAATGACTAATACAAATGGGCTCAAGCATAAAAACAATTGCGACAATGGCACAGGACCGGGCAGTGTTTTGTTCTAGTGTACGTAGGGTCCCTATGAGTAAGAACCAACTCAACGGGATCTAACAACAACAACATACATATATATACACACACAACTAATACAACCACAAAAATGGAATTTTCAAAAACTGCAAATTCAGAAGCTATAAATATGTTACATTGATTAGAGAAAGAAAAACCCCCATTCAACAAGCAAATATTCGCTGATTACCTAAAATCTTCCAGACAAGTTCTAGGCCTCCCTGGAGCAAGAGAAAACTGGATCTTCTCAGAGTCTAACGTCCAATTAGGCCCAGGGGTATATGTGCCCCCAGCGGCTGTGTCAGTCTAGAAGCAGGTCTCCCACTTTGAGGGGCCCCAGGAGACCTGGCCTCAGTTATGTTCTAGTTCGGCGTGGAGTTCCCAATTCACTTCATACCGGCTAAGTTAACTTTTTCCTTTCCAAACTGACTACTGCTACTGGACATAACCTACAATGTAACCTTGTGGCTTACAGTTATATTGGACAGTTGCTCTTAAGGGGCTTCACAGTGAAATACCATGTGACTGTCTGCTCTCAGGTAATACATTCTTTCTAAGGCTAAACCAGTAGTGACAACCCAAGAAGTCTGCCAATGTCCACCCACGACAAGGTTGTGGAGTCTCCTGGAGAAGGATTCAGGATTACTACTCCAAAACAGTCCTCTGAATCTCAGAGCCATTTTAAGAAATGAATAATTTCTCCATCGTTCATCATTTATTTAATCTTGTTTTAGACATATAAATGGATGGTAATTAAGGATCGATGCTTAGCGATCGGTAAGTATCTAATTGGTGTTTTTATTTACTCATTATGGTGCTAGGCAGGGTGGGATATAACAAAAAAAAAAAAAAAAGAACAATCAGGTTGAAAAAACTGCATCAGCAAACATGACTTCCCAACAACACGAGACAGCAGGTAACCCTTTGAAGACCTTTGGGACATACAGTATTCCAACCAATTTTATGCCTCTGGAGTTCTTTGGAAAGAGGACGCCTCATTTTAATGCATTTAACCTCAAGGTAGGAGCTTTCTCAAATGCATGAAACTCAAAATCCTGAGTGGGAGCCTCATTCTGGTGTAGACTGAGCATTGTCTTAGGTGATGCCTCCCACATGTGTCCGTTTTCTAAACTTTTGACAAGTTTGCCTTTATTTCTGTCAGATAAGCCTCCTCACTATGTTTCCCAGTTACTATGTTCTTGTGAGAATGTACTTATGGTGAGAATTAGCTATTGCCAGTCTTCATTCAGTCATAGTGGCCATTTTCTCCTTTATGCCATTCATTGTTTCCAGGTATTACTGGCTCCCTGTTTTTCTAGCTTCTGAACAGTAAATAACACCTTTCCAATAAGGAATAATGCACTGCTGTGGTACTTTTCAAGAGACTGGAACTCCTACAAGTTATTCATACCCTGCATTCAATCTTAGGGCTCAATCATTGCTTCCATGTGTAGCAGGTAGAATGCACTGCTGTGAGAAGTTCTGCAATATTCCAGGGCAGCTGTTTCTGCTTCTTAGCTGTTAGTACTGCTTTTGTTATAATGAAAAATATATAGTAGTAGTAATTTTCCTGGCATTCAAATTTCTTTAGTTTTATTTACTTGGCTTATAAGTACGGCTTTTGTAGTAATGAAGAATGCATTGTAGTTGGAATTTTCCTGAGATAAAAAAATCCCTTAGTTTTATTTATTTGGGCTGTAAATATTGCTTTTGCAGTAAGAAAGAATGCATTATACCATGCCTTGAAAAATTTCATAAAAATAATAAAAAGGCTAAGAAGAAGGTGACTAGAATAAAATGTATGTGCAGGCATTGCTATATGCCTTCATGTTTTACCTCATTTTGCAAATTTTCAAGAAATAAAATTTAAAAAAATTATCATTGACTCATATTGGCAGGGTTTACATCATCCAAGGTCCAATGGGACATAACAGTATCAAAATCTCTAACTCCTAACAAAAATTCTGAGTCGGTCCTTTAATTAGCATGCCTTCATTAGTGAAAACACATAGCATCACCAAAAAATTCAAAGGAGAAAATAATTGGGTTTTGAAAGGGTTTTAAGTGATGAACTTTTAGGTACAAGTACATATCCAATAGAAGGTTAGAGGAGACAAGGTTTAATGAGCTCCAGGTGAACTAGCCTTGAATGGGTTATAAAGGAGAGATTCAGCATAAAGCTTGCTAAGGAAATTATCACGTGCAAATGTGGAATGGAGACTGAGGTCTGACTAAAGCAAAGTTTGTGTTTTAGGGAGAAGTGGCATGTACTGCTGGAGATGGAAGAGATTATTGGACTTGATATCTGGTAAGAGGTGAGAGTAGACAGAATCAATGACAGGAAGCCAAGGAAAATTTTGGTGGGGCTGACTTTGGTGGGGCTGAGTAAAATGATGAAAGCAGTGCTTAAGGATGGTAGCACAGTGGTTAAAGTGCTCAGCTGCTAACTGAAAGGTCAGTGGTTTGAACCCACCAGCTGCTCCGCAGGAGAAAAATGTGGCAATCTACTTCCATAAAGATTACAGTGAAGGAAACCCTATAGGGCCGTTTACTCTGTCCTGTAGGGTCCCTATGAGTTGCAATCAATGAGTTTTTGGGTTTAATCTGGTGGCAGGAGTCCTTGGGTGTTGTGAATGGTTAAGTGCTCGACTACTAGCCAAAAGGTTCGTGGCTGGAACCCACCCAGAGGTGCCTCGGAAGACAGGCCTGGAGATGTGCTTCCAAAAGTACACAGCTTTGAAAACCCTACAGAGCAGTTCTACTCTGCACACACGGGGTTGCCGTGAGTCGGATGGACTTGACGTTAACTGGTTAATCTGGTGGCAGTGGTCAAAGTCAACCACAGTTTGACCTGATAGTTCATACGCCCCAATGGAAAACTATGTATCCTCTAGAGTCTAGAAAATACCCGCCCCCCAGGCTACTTGGTTCTGGTCCTACTGGTGCTGTCTTAGAACTCTGTAAATTGTGGGTAATTGATGGCAATGCAAAATAATTCTTGTGTATAGACATGCAAATTCTGTCCCCTTCAGAAGAGGTTTGAGTGACATCCTCCCCCTCCCGACCCCAGGGAAAAACTGTTTCCAATTGTACATTCATTCCTGATCTACATTTCTGATCTATAAATGAGTCTGTTTTTTGGATTCTCTTGAATTGAGTATAACATCTGCCTGGTTCCCTTCTTTCACTGATAAATGAGGAGAATAAAATCTTAGCACATGTTCATTTTGTATCTGCAGGAGAATCAGAATGTGGCCTTTTTCTTCAGGTTATCTTTTAACACAGCCTGCAGGATGAAGTCTTAGTACAGGCAGGAGTGCCTTGGCAGAGGTCAGGATCAGGGCAAATGGAGAGAGGGGAAGAAACCAGATTCTTCTAAGCAAACGATTGGCAAGACATGGGGATTACATGGGTACTGTTAGGGATTGAACTGTGTCTCCCAAAAATATGTGTTGTAAATCCTAACCCATATAGTGGTTATCTGGAGCCCTGGTGGCACAGTGGTTAAGAGCTATAGCTGTTAACCAAAAGGTCTGCAGTTTGAATCCACCAATCGCTTCTTGGAAACCCTATGGGGCAGTTCTACTCTGTGCCATAGGGTTATTATGGGTCAGAATAATCGTCTCCATGGCAACAGGTTTGGTTTTTGGTTTCCAGTGGTTATAATCCCATTTGGGAATGGGTTTTCTTTGTTAGGTAAATGAGATGTATTAGTGTAGGGTGTGTCTTCGATCAATCTCTTTTGAGAGATAAAGGAGCAGATGAAGCAAGCAAGCCCAGCTGGGGGATGATAGATGCCATGCCACATGAGATCGCCAAGGAACCAAGAAACAGAAGCTGAAAAGAGACAAGGACCTTCCCCCAGAACCAACAAAGACAGAAGGTCTTCTCTTCGAGCTGGTACCCTGAATTTGGACTTCTACCTTCTAAACTGATAAAATAAATTTCTGTTTGTTGAAGCCACCCACTTTTTTTTCTGTTATCGTAGCGCTAGATAACGAAGACAGGTACCATGAATAGTCCCCAACTCATTCATTGTGGGCTCTTAAGCTTATCATTCAAGGTTGGTGCATATGCTCACGAAATTTACAAATCTTCAATAATTTGTGAAACCATGTGTACGTGCCTGTTGCAGGAAGAAGACAAAGCAGTTCAAGCAACGTTGTCCCTTGTCATGTGCTCCTTTGGCACCTCTTCCCTGCTCCTCACAGGCACCTGAGCTCCTAAAACTGATTCCCCTACCTGGGACTTATCTCTCTCCTTCAGTCTTTCCTGAGGGAGAATAGAGTAAGAAAAATAGGGTAATCTGACATGCTTTAAAGGATACCCTTTGCCCTGCTAAGCCACAGTTTAAAGGAGGGAATTAAAAAATAACCTGGGCAGAAAATATCATCATCAGGAACAAGACAAAAGGGAGAGTTGCCTAAGATGTGACCTCATTTGATTTAATACATCTGTGGGTAACTGGAAATCGACCCTAACCCTAACTATGGCTTCTCTTCATCAAGAAGGCAATTAAAAGAACATCCAATTTTGGTGTTCTTTAAATTATCTATATAAATAATACATTTTGGTTTGATTCAGAAAATACAGCACATGATAAACTGAAGACAACCTTGCACTCATATGTAAATAAACAAACTTACAATATATCTTCCACTTTTGTCCCCACAATCTGGGATAAGGTCTGAGAATACAGCCACTGATATTGGATTTGAACTTTTCAGTCATGTGGTTGGTCTGATTTCAGTAAAGATAACTCATTTGTAACACTTTAAAAGCTTGCAAAACATCTGCACATCGGGTATTATATTAAACCCCAATCTTGTGAGTCAAGATCCGCTTTCACGTAAGAGCAAGTTAAGGCTGAGAAGTTGAATGGACACAGCGAATTGTTAAGAGCAAGAATAAGTCCTGAAATATCTCAAGTTCCAGTTAATCTTTAATTAATCAGAAAAGGCAAGTCTTCACTGTACCCTAAACAATCTGGCTATTTTGGGTGGTAGAGTATATCTATTCGTGGATATTATTCCTCATCTCCAAATGGAATCTCAGTGGCTGCTCTCAAGAATCCTTTTCAGAATGTCTAAATCCGGATTAGCCAAAGAATAAGCATTCTGCAGCAGTATGAACCACCACCTATCTGTCAGTTTGTTGTATGATGGTGGCATGTGTGTGACCGTGATGCTGGACGCTATTTCAAATACCAGCAGGGTCACCCATGGTGGACAGGTTTCAGCAGAACTTCCAGACTAAGGACAGACAAGGAAGAAAGGCCTGGTGATCTATGTCTGAATACCAGCCAGTAAAAACACTACGGAGACACAATAGAATGTTGTCCCATATAGCGCTGGAAAATGATCACCCAAAGTTGGAAGATGCTCAAAATACACAGTGGCCACAACAGTGGACTCGCCCGTACCAATGATCATGAAGACAGCACAGGACTGGGCAGTGTTTCATTCTGTTGTACATAAGGTCATCATGATTTGGAGCCAACTCACTGGCAACTAACAATAGGAGTACGGAAGCCACAGAGTAAAGACTGACTTGTGTGTGGTCCCAATTAATGGCCAACCCATTTGCCATGTAACTTTGTAGGCCCCTCCCACTCTGTCTCTGGCTTGGCCATGTTAACTTGTGTTGGACCCCAAACCAAAAAACAAAACCCACTGCTGTCAAGTCAATAGCAACCCTATAGGACAGAGTAGAACTGCCCTGCAGGATTTCCAAGGCTATAAATCTTTATAGAAGCAGACTGCTATGTCTTTCTCCCACAGAGCAGCTGGTGGGTTCGAACCGCTGACCTTTGGGTTAGCAGCTGAGCACTTTAACTGCTGCGCCACCAGGGCTCCTTGCATTGGAGTAGCAAATCTGACACAGCAGAGGTTTGAACAGGCACTTGCACATTACTGCTTTCTCTTTCCCTTTCAGCTGAGCCTGGCCCACATCAGCAGAATCACCCAAACCACAGACTGAGATAAAAACAATACATGTGTATTATTGGAAGCTGCTGAGTTTTGGTGTGGTTTGCTATGCAGCAATATTGTGACTATAGATGACTGATAAAAAACCAAACCAATTGCCTTTGAGTCACTTCTGACTCATGGCGACCCACATGTGTCAGGGTAAAACTGTGATCCACAGGGTCTTCAACGGCTGTATTTTGGAAGTAGATCTCCAGGCCTTTCTTCCGAGGCACCTCTGGGTTGACCTGAACCTCCTACCTTTCATTCAGCAGCCGATCAAGTTAACTGTTTACACCACCCAAGGACTCCTACGTACTGCCTTTTGGTAGGCACACTACCTAGCTGGTCTTTGCCCTCTGAACATACCTCTCTTGGAAGAAGAAGTGGTTTGAATAATTAGTTGGTTTCTTTAGGAAAACTGGACTCTGAAATGCTTAACCAGTTGTCGTCGAATCGACTCCAACTCATAGTGACCCTATAGGACAGAGTCCAACTGCCCCATAAGGAGCGGCTCATCGATTCAAACTGCTGACCTTTTGGTTAGCAGCCAAGCTCTTAACTACTGCACCACCAGGGCTCCTGAAATGTTTCCTGTAGCACATTAATAAGACCTCAGCATCATACAGTACAAATGAGTCTCTTTAAAAAAATAAAAATTATCTCTTTGTAATTACCCTAGAATCAAATTAATACTTTCATCTGATTAACCTTTTTCTTTTGTTCCCGATACAACCACCAAGCATTCTGATAATCAAAAGGTGCTCACGTATTTATTGCTAAAATCAATCTCCAGAGTAATAAGCTGCATCACCTGTATGGTTAAAGTAAATTCACACCCATGTCCTCAGCGGCTCATCCTCTGATGCACTTAATATTAGAGACGCATGTTTCCTGAGCTTCCATGCCCCGAAATGAAGAAAAGGGAAGAACGAAGCCAGCCATTTAGTCAAAGGATTGATGGCTTTACTTGACGTGGTTTTTTCCCAGGATTTTTTTTTTTTAAATCCAAATGGAAAGTAATATACACAACTTTATCATACAGACAGAAGTTATGTTTGCTGACCTCAGGATGTGCTAAATGTCACTGTAGCAATACCAGAAACAAGACAGAAGAACACGAAAGTTAATAAAAGCACATTCATTTTTCATCTTTGGTTCTGTGCCTGGTACCCTTTACTCCTAAAAATGAGCCATTGCTTTTTGCTTCGTGGAAATACACATAAACGCAAAGAATAAGTGTTGTTGTTGTTAGGTACCGTCCAGCAGGTTTCAACTCATGACGACCCAATGTGACACAGCAAAACTGCCCCACGGTGTTTTCTTGGCTGTAATGTTTACGAAAACAGACCACCAGCTTTCTCCTGAGCAGAGCTGTTGGGTAGGTTTGAACCACTGATTCTTCCACTAGCAGCTGAGCACTTAACTGCTGTGCCACCAGGGCTCCTTCAGAATAAGTGTTAACCGTGAGAAATAAAGGCTAAAAACTCAGAATTGAATCTGAATGAGAAAAATTTCAACACCATGAAAACCAGAATCATCTGTGAAAAATTCCTAATTTAGTAAGTAAAATACCAAAATATTATATTAGATATCCCCACGGAATAAGAGTCTGGTTAAAATGATATTGCAGATTCTGTTAGCTGACAGAACTGGTCAGCCTTAAGACCTATGGGTTTTGTTTCAATTTTCTGGAGAAAGACTGAGGGGCGCCTGAGAATTCACATGTAAGAATAATGCTCTGCTCAAAATTACTATTGCAGAGAGAATGGGTTTTCACTAAGAGCTGGATAGGAGCAGAGGATATTTAAAATCAGTATTCAATATGCATCGGTAATGGGACAATGTATTTTGCTGACCTAAATATTTGCAAAAGAATTAAAAGGTAATTAGAAATGCAAAGCTTTTCTTCCTCTGAGGCAGTATACAATTAGCAAGGTCAATTGTGCAGTGGTAAATGGTCCTGTGTCCCCCGGTACAAGAGGAGCCAGAATAAATACAATTCCCATGGGCTTGTAAGCAGCTGTTTCTCGGGATGGAAACCCAGATACCTAGAAAACCATTTCCCAAATCCTGATCAGTTACCGTGGAGTTGACTCCTGCTCATGGTGAACCCATGTGTGTCAGAGAAGAACTGTGCTCCACAGGGTTTTCAGTGGCTGATTTTGGCAAGCAGAGCATCAGGACTTTCTTCCGAGGTGCCTCTGGGTGAACCTGAACTTCCAACCTTTCAGTTAGCAACTAAGTGTGTTACCTGCTTGCACCACCAGGGACTCTTCCCAAATCCTGCTCTAGGTTAAATCATCCCAGTAGAATATTGTTGAAAGTCTCCTTGGAACACATACAATATCTTTATCAACCATCTTTAGAGTTCTTATTTCTTTCATGGAAAATACCACATTCTGAAAAGGAGGAGAGAGAAATTCACAGCAGGAACCTAACAACGACAATAATGGCTTGAATCAACGCAATGGCAACTGGTTAATAATGGCTTAAAACTACTTAAATTAGGGCCATTTTCTCTCTTTGATGAAGACATATTTGGGAAAGTCATGGGACATGACAGTACTGGAATCTTCTAAACTAAAGCCTTGGAGTAAAAAACATATTTAAAGAGAAATAAAACCTACTTTACTTGGGTGCTGATTCCAAAGAATATAAAGGCTGCATAATGGAAAATGTGCTGGAGTCATGAATGGCACGCCAGTTCCGTGCAGCAGACAGACGGTGGCTATGAAAACTGTTACATTTAAGGAGCCAAGGGGAGCCTTTTAAGTGAGCCAGGCTCAAGAGAGTGATACGCAGATGCCAATCACTGGTCCCACACTGACAGTTGGCTTTTTGCTTTAACAGTCTGCACAGATGAACAGCACAGTCTCAAGGTGCCTGGGAGGAAACCCGCTGGCTGAGCGGTAAGTAGCAAGGACTTTCGGGAACTTTACTTTCAATTTAAACTACTCATTTGAGTACTTGAGGGGAATGCTTATTTTGACCTCCAGCAAGAATTCAGAATTCTAGAGCTGCCTTCCTTTGCCAAATAGTACTAACCTCTAATCCAGTCTTTAGGCGGGCAGGAAAAAAAAAATTCTTTTTCCAAAGCAGAGTAGGTATAACATACATAATAAGCAATACTTGTGACTTTTCCCCACTGCTGTGACCAATTTGGTCCTATACAAAGATTCGGTAAAAAAAAAATAGGAATGGTTGGCATTTTTGTTTGCTGAAGAGTGTCTAGGTAGTGCGTTCGATTAACACGCTGGCTGCTAACTAAAAGGTTGACGGTTCGAGTCCACCTAGAGGTACCTCGGAAGAAAGGCCTGGCAATTACTTCCAGAAATCAGCCATTGAAAAATCTTCCCAAGTGCAGTTCTACTCTAACACACATGGGGTCGCCATGAGTCGGAGTTGACTCGATGGCAACTGGTTTGATTTTTAGTTTGATTGTTTGCTGGATGTATTTTCAGTCATGGAAATATTAATCTCATCTTGTGTTATGATTTCTTAACACCCCCTCCAACTATTTAAAGCCCAGATACACACCGTAAAAAAAAAAAATTGCTGTGGAGTAAATTCCAACTCACAGCGACCCTGTAGAACAGAGTAGGACTGCCCCATAGGGTTTCCAAGAAGCGGCTGTTAGATTTGAACTGCTGATCTTTTGGTGAGCAGCCGGACGCTCAACCACTGCACCACCAGGGCCCCCAGATACACACACAGACACACACAGACACACACAATTTTAAAATTGTGTTAATTCTAAAATTAAAAGAATTAAAACTATAAGGTTTATCCAAGGTTTATTGACATTAGAATTTCTTCTTGAGAAAAAATATTTTTTTCATCACATTTCTTTTTTAAACCAAAGCTACAAATGGGTCTTTTGTCCTTAAATAAAAGAATAACAGTAAAAACTTAAAAAATCAGATAACTGTGTAAGGCATTAACCTGGATGATAAACTCAGCAGGGGCGGCTCCCATTCTGACCACCTCAGGTCTCTTCCCCACACATTCCCCAGTTTTGCTCCAGTGGACAAATGGGCTCACGTGCAGTTGATGAAAGCAATTTGTATGCTCGACAGTAAGCTATTAATATAAGCATAGGCCCCCAACAAAATATTTCCTGAGTACAGACATAGGCTCTTTTACACTTTTTCCTGTAGCCCAAGGAAATCCATATGACTCACAAACATAACCTTACTCCTTCCAAGCACTGCAGCTGAAATGAGCATACAGAACTAGGTTTTAAGCTACATACCACACCAAAAAAACCTCAAACCCATTGCCATCCAGTCGATTCCAACTCATAGTGACCCTAAAGGACAGAGTAGAACTGCCCCATAGGGTTTCCTAGGCTATGATCTTTACAGCAGCAGGCTGCCACGTTTTTCTCCCACTGAGCGGGTGGTGGGTTCGAACCATCTACCTTTCAGTTGGCAGCCCAGCGCTTGACCACTGTGCTGCCAGGGCTCCTTACATACCACATACACCCCCACCCACACACACCTATGAAGAAAAATTTAAAAAAAGACCAAAACTGTCAAAATTAGCTTAATCCCCAAACTAGGTGCCATCGAGTGGATTCCACTCATGGCGACCCAGTGTGTGTCAGAGTAGAACTGTCCGTGCTCCATAGGGTTTTCAACGGCTGATTTTTCGGAAGTAGATGATCACCAGCCAATAGAAGCTGGTATATGGTAGAACCCAAGATTCTACACAATCATTCATTTATTGAAAGTTTAATCTATTCCAAGTACAGTTCTGTGTAATAAAAACACAAAAGTTAAGCAGTCACTGCCCTCAAAGCCCTCAGGGTCTAGTCAGGAAGACAGGTAACTAATGGGCAATGCCAATACAATTTACTACATCTCTGTTCTTTGATGGAGAGGGAGCGTTTAAGTGGGATTGAAGGGTCAAAGGAAGCTGGCCCGAGGCAGGACACCGGGGCTGAATTCTGCAGGGTGCACAGGAGTTAGCGAAAGACTTAGAACAGAACTTCTTGAAAGCCATTCCTGTTTTTATAAATAAAAGGATGCACTAAAACTCTGCAAAATACAAGTGGCACGGTATCTTCCTTAAATCAGCAGGACCGGGCTGCTTCATTATGCCGAAACCTTTCTACATACGCTGGATTTACACACATTCACTGGTTTCCCACCCCTGAGCCTCTGGCCCCTCAGAGATAGATGTGTGAAAAAGGGCAAGCTTCTATTTTGGGGATATGCTATGGGCAGACTGAATACTCCCTTCCGAATATTCCATGATAATCCCTTCTCCATTAAGTAATCAAATGGCTAAGGTTTCATCACAGCAGGACATCGGGAAAATCGCTGGTCTTAAAACTAAATGTGTTTTGGACAGCCTGCCCATATTAGTCCCATTAGGTGGTACAACAGTTAATCACTCAGCTGCCAACTGGAGGGTGGGTGGTTTAAACCCACCCAGCAGGTCTGCAGGAGAACGACCCGGCAATCTGCTCCAGTAAAGATGACAGCCTAGAAAACCCTGTGGGGTAGTTCTACTCTGTCACATGGGTCCCATGAGTCAAAAATCGACTTGACAGCACCTAACAACAACAACACCCACGAACCTCTCTATAAGTTTTCTTCTAACTTCACAGGAACTGATTACTACCGAATATTTAAATATATTTACAATTATCTTTAAGTAACTCCTTTTTTTGTGGTATGAAGTTATTACAGAAACTGTGGGTTATAAAAGTCTGCAAGGGTTTTACTTTGATGTGGAGGATGGGGATGGTGGTGATGGAAGGAATGCGAACTTTATACTCGGCTGCTCTTCACAACTGAAATGGCGGTAACTGACTTACCATCACTGTAGCTTTAAGACCCCACTGCCCTACTGCGAGCTCTCAATGCCCCTCACTTACAGGACAGCCTTAGTATCCTAACTCCTCACTTGTCTCCCTGTCTCCTCCCACTCCCATCCCCCAACCAATCCTCCTCACATCCCAAAGTCATCAGCAAGAGCGATCTAAAACGCCTCCCTACTGATAGGATCCACCTCCCGTCTGTCAGTTTGTTATGTAGAATGGTGGCTTCGAAGCCCTCGTGGCACAGTGGTTAAGAGTTTGGCTGCTAACCAAAAGGTGAGCAGTTTGAATCCACCAGCCACTCCTTGGATACCCTATGGGAGAGTTCAAATCTGTCCTATACGGTTGCTATGACTTGGAATTGACTCCATGGCAATGGGTTTTTTGTTTTGGTGTTGGCTTGCATGTTGCTATGATGCTGGAATCTATGCCACTGGCATTTCAAATGCCAGCAGGGTCACACTAGAGGACACGTGTCAGCAGATCTTCCAGACTAAGATTAGGAAGAAAGGCCTGGTGATCTACTTATGAAAATTAGGCAACGAAAACCGTATGGATCACAGACTATTGTCCAACGCCATGCTGGAAGATGAACCCCCTAGGGTGGAAGGTACTCATCAACTGTACTACAACAATGGACCCAAGTATGACAACGAGCATGTGGATAGTCCTGGACCAGGCAGCATTCTATTCTGTTGTACATGGAGTCACCATGAGTTGGAGCCAACTCTATGACAATTAACAACAACAACCTATAGGATAAAGTCTAAGCTCCTCGACGTGGCAAACAAGACCTTCCTTAACCCATCCATAGCCTACATCCAATTCCTCTCCAAACTGCTGGTCTCACATTCAAAGCTCTGTGATGCCGCCCCACAACCCCTGGGCCATGCGCTGACCTGTGTTCCATCTATCTTCTGAGCCTCTGATCGTGCTGTTCCACCTGCTGCAGTGTCCTTCCCACCCCTTTTGGCAACAGATTTTCTCTGTTCTCATCCTTCTGAAGCAAAGTTCACTTTTCCAAAGCCTTCCCTGAAATTGTCAACGGAACTCAGTTCTCCAGGGTCACAAAACTTCCAGGGCTAAACTCTACCACTGCACTTGGCACATCTACAGACAGTCTCTGCTTAGATGTCTTACTCCCACACTTTACCATGTAATGCATGCCTGTTGAACTGAGCCAACCGTTGTCAGGGTGGTCAGAAGGAGAGCAGAGCTGCAGAGGACTGCCAAGGAGGCTCAGCGTGTCAGGAAACGTTGACAGTGGTGGCAGGAGCTAGACTGCTTTAGAACTTGTATTTAACACTTGGCATGTGAGGTTTCCCACCATCTGTTTGTCAGTTTGTTGTACTGTGGCATTTCAAATGCCAGCAGGGCCACCCATGGTGGACAGGTTTCAGTGGAGCTTCCAGAAGAAGACAGACTAGGAAAAAAGGCCTGGTGATCTGCTTCCAAAAATTGTTGTTGTTATTATTGTTAGGTGCCGTTGAGTGGGTTCAGACTCATAGTGGCCCTACGTACAACAGAACGAAACACTGCCTGGTCCTGCACCATCCTCACAATCCTTGTTATGCTTGAGCCCATTGTTGCTGCCACTGTGTCAACCCATCTCATTGAGGGTCTTCCTCTTTTTTGCTGACCCTCTACTCTACCAAGCATGATGTCCTTCTCCAGGGACTGATCCCTCCTGATAATATGTCCAAAGTATGTGAGACTTAGTCTCGCCATCCTTGCTTCTAAGGAGCATTCTGGCTGTACTTCTTCCAAGACAGATTTGTTTGTTCTCCCGGCAGTCCATGGTATATTCAATATTCTTCGCCAATACCATAATTCAAAGGCAACAATTCTTCTTCGGTCTTCCTTATTCATTGTCCAGCTTTCACATGCATCCGAGGCAATTGAAAACACCATGGCTTAGGTCAGGCACACCAAAAATTAGCCAATGAAAACCTTGTGGATAACAATAGAAGTTTTTCCAATATAGTGCTGGAAAATGAGCCCCCTAGCTTGGAAGGCACTAAACAATGACCACAACAATGGGCTCAAACATACCAACGATCATGAAGATGACGCACGACTGGGCAACCTTTCCTTCTGTTATAGCCAACTTGAGGGGAACTAACAACAGCAGTAACATATAAGGTTTTCTATGTTATAAAGTCTTCAGAATAGCACCTTGATAAAAACCAACATGTCAGACAAAATTACAGTGTTCTGCTCTAATGAATATTGTTACTTGTTTTGGACTCAAGATCATTTTGTTCTGGATGACAAGCACCTTCTATTAGAACTGACAAGCCATTAAATCAGGGTGTTGAGGTTCCTTTCCGCTACATTATTTGGTCAGTCACAGGTAGGTAGATAGAACAGGTACTTCTGTTTCTCTTCCACTTATAGGGAAACTGAGTAACAGAGCTTCCTGACTTCCCTGAGGTCAAAGGCATGTCCGGTCTGGACTTGGGCCAGCCCCCATGCCATTTAGCACCGGAAGTGGTCAGAGCAATTAAGTTTCATGAGCACAGGTACCTGCTCTCGTGGAGCAACTGCTGGTAGAGGGCCAACTCTGAAAACTGGAGACTTTATAGGCATTATCCAATCTCCTCCTCACACAACAGCCCTGCAGTGTAGTCATGAGTGTCTCCATTTGGAAATGAAGACACAGAGGCTCATAGAGGCTAAGCAACTTGTCCACAGAAGGGCCTACTGCTTTCTGTAAAGGCTGGAATTCCAACCCAGGACTCTGACTCCAGAGCTTAAGCACTTTCCGTGGAGTGGACAGCCCTGGGCTGGCCTCCTTCCCCTCAGAACACCTAGACATTCTGCCTGGCAGCCCACTGCCTTCTGTCTTCAGTGAAGAGCGTCTTTCTCATACTAGCCATGCCTACCTCCAGGAATAACAGGCCTTGGATATTTTGTTCCCTAAACAAACATAATCAAAACTGCTTTCATTTCTTTCATGAGAAAGGTTTAGGTGAGAGATGAGGGGAAGGAGAGCCAGGTAGGTATACTACACACCTTCTTCCATACTCCGTTTATTTATTTAAACAAAGGTCATCAAGTGAATTTATAATAAACTCAGCTGAAAGCATTAAAAAGACATCTTCCGTCTGAGACTGGAGAAACCCCAGAAGACATGGCCCCCGAACTCTCTGTTAACCCAGAACTAAAACTATTCCTGAAGACAACTCTTCGGACAAAGATTAGACTGGACTGTGGGACATAAAATGATACTCGTGAAGAGTGTGCTTCTTAGCTCAGGTAGATACATGAGACTAAATGGGCAGCTCCTGTCCGGAGGTGAGATGAGACGGCAGAGAGGGTTAGGAGCTGGCTGAATGGACATGGGAAATCAGGGGTGGAAAGGAGGAGTGTGCTGTCACAGTATAGGGAGAGCAACTAGGGTCACATAATAATGTGTGTATAAATGTTTGTATGAGAAACTAACTTGAGCTGTAAATTTTCACTTAAAGCACAATTTGAAAAAAAAAAAAAAAAGACTTTCCTCCCAGGGTTCAAACTGCTAACCTTTCGCTTAGCAGCCCAGCACTTAATTGTTGTAGCCACCAGGACTCCTTAAAAGGTGCTACGGTGAAGAATAAACAACGTCCCGTTTAGGCAACCTCTATTTTTATTTCTTAACATCATCTGTCAACAAATGGGAAACATTTTTCACACTCTGCCTATAAAAGGAATTTAAGTTCTGTAACAGCCATAATTGTAGAGCTTTGTGGTCTAGCATTTCAAGTTTCCATAGTGACGCAGAGTTCTAGAACTTTCTACCTATGAGACTTCAGACAATGGAGAAAATAATCCTTATCTTACTGTAAGGGGAATGCCTGTTGTTGTTAGGTGCCGTCCAGTTGGTTCTGACTCATATAGCAACCTTATGTACAACAGAATGAACACCGCCCGATCCTGTGCCATCCTCATAATGGTTATGCTTGAGCCCATTGTTGCAGCCACCGTGTCAATCCATCTCATTGAGGGTCTTCCTCTGTTTCACTGACCCTGTACTTTACCAAGCATGATGTCCTTCTCCAGGGACTGATCCCTCCTGACGACATGTGCAAAGTATGTTAAGACGTGGTCTCACCATCCTTGCTTCTAAGGAGCATTGTGTTGTACTTCTTCCAAGACAAATTTGTTCGTTCTTTTGGCAGACCATGGTATATTCAATATTCTTTGCCAACACCATAGTTTAAAGGTGTCAATTCTGTTTTTGGACTTCCTTATTCATTGTCCAGCTTTCACATGTATATGAGGCGACAGAAAACACCATGGCTTGGGTCAGGGGCACCTTAGTCTTCAAGGTGATGTCTTTGCTTTTCAACACTTTAAAGAGGTCTTTTGCAGCAGATTTGCTGCAAGATTTTCCCAAAGGGGAATACCTGGATGGCGCAAGCAGTTAAGTGCTTGGCTACTAAACCAAAGATGGGTAATTTGAATCCACCCAGAGGTGCCTCAGAATTAAGGCCCAGCAATCGACTTCCGTAAGATTACAGCCATTGAAAACCCCTAGGGAGCTGTTCCACTCTGACTCACATGGGCTCACCATGGGTCGGAATCCACTCATTGACAATTGGTTTTAGTGTGAGGATCAGATTTGATAAACATAAAGCAGTTGATAAACATAAAGCAATTTCTCTGAGGTACAATCTACACATTTTAGGACACAGTTTGATGGTTATTAACAACTTCATCAACATGTACTGAGAAATGACTCTGTGCGAAGGTGTCTGTTAGGGATAGCGGGGGACCCGGCTCACCAAAGTGATTGGCTTTGTGTTCTCGATGTTCACCACCCAGATGGGGAAGCAGAAAGGCAGAAACAGCTGTAATTCAGGCAGACCGTGATAAACACTACCACGGAAGTACAGAGCACTGAAATACCATCCCTGCTTTACTAGGGAACTTGCGTTTTCCTTTAAACATATAATTTTTTAAAGTCTGTTCTATTATTTAAACCAAATTTTTCTGACAGCAACATTTTACCCACAAGCATGAATCAGTAATTTCAAAAGAGAAGTTCAGAGGAAAAATGCAGAAGACAGAAAGCACTCATATCTAAACTTTTCACTTCAAGAACCATTTACTCATGGCCGGTTAGGCGTTGGGCCCATGCTGGCTTGGGAAGGCATGAGCAGGTAAGCCAGGCCCTGCCCTCAGTGTACACAGATTTAATCAAGACCACAGTAGGTCCAGAGCTTCAGGTATGTGTTCTCATCTTCTTTAAAAGGGTGAGGACTGAGGACTGGAAATTCAAGGATGATTGTCCCCATTAAAGACGTAAGTTTCCTCGTCAAGTCGTTGCTGTTTCTCTTGCTCTTACTGTGGTGATTGTCGAATATTTTACTAAGCACCAGGGCCTCTGTTAAGAACTCCACAGGCATTATGTCATGTAATAACAATCCTATGACGTAGGTGCTATTATTATCCCCATTTTACAGATGGGAAACACTGAGAACAGATGGAGTCCAGCTGGCCAATCCTTAATAGCTTCTACTTTTTATAACCAACGATGCTTTGTTTTTTAATTTTTTAAGATATCATTCTTTCTGTCGTACATGGATTTATAAGCATGTTAAGTTCTAGTTGATTTGATTAAAACCCCAGAAGAAATTTATAACTCCAACTTTGAAATAATGTAGGAATAAAACATGCTGGTCGTGCAACGGTTAGGCACTCAGCTGTTAACTGAAAGGTTGGTGGTTCAAACCCATCCAGCAGCTCCACGGGAGAAAGACCTGGCCATCTGCTTCTGTAAAGATTACAGCCAAGAAACCCTGTGGAGCAGTTCTACTCTGTCACGTGGGGTCACCATGAGTCAACCTCAACTCAAGCGCACCCGACAACAAAACTGAGGAAAGGTCTAAGCAAGAGAAAACCCTTCAGCTTTTCCCAGTTTAACTATAAGCAACTTTTTGAAATGACTGAAATCTATGGAGTAAAAGGTGCTACGTTGCTGTTGTTGTTAGGTGCTGTCGAGTTGATTTCAACTCATAGTGACCCCACGTGACAGAGGAGAACTGCCCCATAAGGTTCTCTAGGCTGCAATCTTTATAAGAACAGATCACCAGGTCTTTCTCCTGAGGAGCCACCGGGTGGGTTCAAACCGCCAGCCTTTTGCTTAGCAGCCAAGCACTTAACTATTGCACCATCTCGAAACCAAACCCACTGCTGTCAAATTGATTCTGACTCGTTGACCCCACAGGGCTTCCAAGCCTGTAAAATCTCTATGGAAGCAGACTGTCACATCTTTCTCCCACAGAGCCACTGGTGGTTTTGAACCACCAACCTTTTGGTTAGCAGTCGATCACTTTAACCGCTGTGCCACAGGGCTCCTTAAAAGGTGCTACGGTGAAGAATAAATAATGCCCCATTATAGGCAGCCTCTATTTTTATTTCTAAACATCATCTGTCAACAAATGGGAAACATTTTTCATATCCTACCTACAAAATTAACGGTTGTGCCACCAGGGTCATTTATTCCTATATTATTTCAAAGTGGGAGTCATACTTGGATGCACAATCAACACTCATGGAAGCAGCGGTCAAGAAATCAAACGACATATTACATTGGCAAATCTTCTGCAAAAGACCTCTTTAAAGTGTCAAAAAGCAAAGATGTCACTTTGAGGATTGAGGTGCACCCGACCCACGCCATGGTATTTTCAATTGCCTCATATGCACGCAAATGCTGGACAACGAATGAGGAAGACCAAGGAAGAATTAATGCCTTTGAATTATGGTGTTGGCAAAGAATACTGAATATACCATGCACCGCCAGAGAACGAACAAATCTTACTCAGAAGTACAGCCAGAATGCTCCTTAGAAGCGAGGATGGCGAGAGTCTGTTTTACATACTTTGGACATGTTATCAGGAGGGACCAGTCCTTGGAGAAGGACATCACGCTTGATACAGTAGAGGGTCAGCGAAAAAGAGGAAGAACCTCGATGAGATGAGTTGACGCAGTGGCTGCAACAATGGGCTCAAACATAACAATGATTATGAGGATGGCGCAAGACCAGACAGTGTTTTTGTTCTTTCGTACGTAGGGTCGCTAAGAGTCAGAACTGACTCAGTGGCACCTAACAACAACACCCGACAAAAGTCATTTAGTTTCTATAACAGCCATAATGTTCATACTTCTTTTTTTATATATATTATCAAATATCCCAGTATCACTCTTTATGATTTTGGACACCCGTGGAATACTATACAAATCTGATAAATAATGATTACATTCTCCTCTTGCGGGGAGAATTTGTATTTTCAAAGGTACAATATGATTGAGTCCGTTAATCTAGTGCTAGATGTGCCAAGGACTCATATAACATCACTCAATATTTCATTATGAGCCAGACATTTTTCTGTACTTTTTAAAAGTTGATAAACAATCAGAGGTCAAGAGAAAAGGATATGTAATTGGCTATGGGAGTTTTAAAAAAAAAATCTTACAAGTTTTGCTATTACAATTTAACGTCCAGATGTCTACTCACTTTGTATAAAACTATAAATAGTTTGCTAATCTAGTGAGAGACCTTCAGGTTCACTGACAGTTTTAGCTGTGATTTTCCTTTAAAGTTGCCACATTTAAAACGTGTATTCTTACAGATTCAGCAGGTGTACTTTCTGCTGTTCTCAAGCCAAGGTACTCACCAAACTTGATGCAAGCTTCACATATACCCACAAACGTCTAGACAGGCCTGTAATCAGGTAGGAAGGATCATAACATGCTGCAAAAAGATCTTCTTGGGAAATAAAGGACTTCCTAAAGGCACTGGAGAGTGCCTATAAACAGTTAACATGCTCAGCTGCTAACTGAAAGGCTGGAGGTTCAAGTTCACCCAGAAGTGCCTCAGAAGAAAGGCCTTGTGTTCTACATCCAAAAAATCAGCTGCTGAAAACCCTCGGGAGCACAGTTCTACTCTGACACACATGGGGGCGCCACAAGTCGGAACTGACTCTATGCAATGGATTAAAAGACATTAGAGGGCTTGCAAAATTGGAATCTGAGCTTAAAAGATCTCTCTTTCATCCCAGTCCTATAATATGGGCAAATCATCTTAAGAAGGTCCTTATACTAATTTAGTGAAAATAACCCCACTCCCTAACTGCTCAACTACTGTCAACTTTAAGCTAGGGTTTGACCAAACAGCTTACAGGCAACTTAAGGACAGCTTATTGTAAACACTAAGTATTATCCAAAACATGGGAGATTTAGGTTGGGATTCCATGCATTGACCTGCTTTGTAATGCTGGAGGAGCTTGGGGCAAATGTGTCTTCTCACTAGATTGATAGTCTTCCTGTGCTTAATAGAGCTGACACCATCACCTTAGTGGAAGCAGGAGACCCGAACTGCCCTAGCTTCTAAATGCTCAGTGGGCAGTCTAGACATCACAGAGTACAGAAGAACTGGAGTCACCTTTGAAAGTAACCAGCCAACATTATTGCAGATCCAAACTAACCACTACTGGATTTAACCAAAGTTAAAGTTAACATAACTTCCTCAAGCTGTTGAATAAATTTTGATCATTTCAGGTAAAATTTTTTACAATAATTTTTTGTTGTTGTTGTTGAGAATATGCACAGCCGAAACACACACCAATTCAAGTTTTTACCCGTACATTTCAATGACATTGACTACATTCTTCGAGTTGTGCAACCATTCTCACCCTCCTTTTCTGAGTTGTTCCTCACCCATGAACATAAACTCACCACCCCCTAAGGTTCCTATCTAATCTTTTGAGTTGCTGTTGTCAGTTTGATCCCATACAGATACATCTTGAAAGAGCATAATGCTCGAGGCAGATGTTCTTTACGAGTTAAGTTAAACTATTGTTTGGGTTTAGGAAGACTTCAGGGATATTTCTGGTTTAAAGTTTAAAGATTATCTCAGGGCAATAATTGCGGTGGTTCACCCAGCCTCCATGGATGAACTGGATTCCAAATCTGAAGGATTCCAAATCTGGATTCCAAATCTGAAGGAAGCCAGGACATCCAGGTTCTTAAAAGACTTTGGGTAATGGGAATAGAGCTGAAAGAAAATATGTTCATATCAAAACCAACCTTGCTTTCTTATTCTGAGGGTGGCAAAAGGACCCAGGGAAGTCAGTATGTGTATCTACATATCAACAGTATCATTTCCACACTATTACTGGAGATAAGACGTCCCTCTATCATGAAGCTATGCTTACCTCCCTGTATCATCGAAATTGGAGTACCTCAGTGGTGCAAATGGTTAACATGCTCATCTGCTAACTGAAAGGTTGCAGGTTCAAATCCACCCAGAGGCACCTTGGAAGAAAGGCCTGGCAATCTACTTCTCAAAAAATCAGCCATTCAAAACCCTGTGGAGCCCAGCTCTACTCTGACACACACGCTCGGGTGCCATGAGTTGGAGGTGACTAAACAGCAACTGATTTTGGGTTTTATCATCCAAATTAAATGTGTGTAGTTGATGTAGTCCCTCCAAAATAGAAATCCTTAAAGCATAAATCAACAGCTTGCAGACTGACAGACTAAGAGATTTACATTAGCTTTCAAAGGGCTTGTGAAAACGGACAATCTGATGGTAAAGTCTGTTTATGAACTCAGTAAAAGAAGCTTCAACAAATGCTACAATCTGTTGTGTTAAAAAAAAAAAGATATTTGATTTCTATCAACGGATACTCACTTCTCTAGTTTTTCCTGGACACAGATCCATCCTTGAAAATTCAAAGGAAAGTGTAACTCAAGGGATAAATATTAGTTAAAAGAGAAATAATCACAGAAGAAGAATGGAGTGGCAGCAATAGAATGGAAACGACAGGAAGGGAGGGGAGGGACAGAGAGTGAGAAGTTAAGCCAAGCAAAATCAACATCCATGGGGGCTTTTCATAACTTTTTATAATACTATAATATATCAATGTTTATAGGTAAAACTAACACACATTTGTACAAAGAATTGACGACTTCAGGAGGTGATAATATTTTTCTATATTAAAAACAACCCCATGACTTCTTCTAATTCTTCAGTTATGGGAGTCTAGATAGATACCAAGTGTTGGAAGGCATTTGCCTGTTCTTAATTAGTTAGGGTAGAAATGACTTGATTAGCCCAGACTAAACACATCTGGGATATGAAATAGCTTTTAGGAATATCATTTTGATGGTAAACTACATAAGTAAATTATGAGGAAAAACAGAACAAAACTTGTTGCTGTCAAATCAATTCTGACTCATACGGCCCCGTGTGTTACAAAGCAGAACTGCTCCACAGGGTTTTCTTGACTGTAATCTTTATAGAAGGAAGTTGCCGGGCCTTTTTTCCATGGCACTACTGAGTTGCTTCCAACTGCCAACCTTTAGAGTAGTGTTATTGTTAGGAGCCGTCAAGTTGGTTCCGACTCATAGCCACCCTCTGTACAACAGAACGAAACACTGCCCGGTCCTGCGCCATACCCACAATAGTTGCTAAGCTTGAGCCCGCTGTTGCAGCCACTGTGTCAATCCATCTCATCGAGGGTCTTCCTCTTTTTCGTGGACCCTGTACTACCAAGCATGAAGTTCTTCTCCAGGGACTGATCCCTCCTGACAACATGTCCAAAGTATGTAAGATGAAGTCTCACCATCCTTGCTTCTAAGCAGCATTCTGGTTGTACTTCTTCCAAGACAGTTTGTTCGTTCTTTTGGCACTCCGTGGTATATTCAATACTCTTCGCCAACACCACAATTCAAAGGCATCAATTCTTCTTTCATCTTCTTTATTCATTGTGCAGCTTTTGCATGCATATGATGCGATTGAAAATACCCTGGCTTGGGTCAGGCGCACCTTAGTCTTCAAGGTGACATCTTTTTGCTTTTCAATACTTTAAAGAGGTCTTCTGCAGCAGATTTGCCCAGGGCAATGCGTCTTTTGATTTCCTGACTGCTGCTTCCATGGGTGTTGATTGTGGATCCAAGTAAAATGAAATCCTTGACAACTTCAGTCTTTTCTCCATTTATCATGATGTTGCTTTTTGGTCCACTTGTGAGGATTTTTGTTTTCTTTATGCTGAGGTGTAATCCATACTGAAGGCTGTGGTCATTGATCTTCATCAGTAAATGCTTCAAGTCCTCTTCACTTTCAGCAAGCAAAGTTGTGTCATCTGCATAACACAAGTTGTTAATGAGTCTTCCTCCAATCCTGATGCCCCGTTCTTGTTCGTATAGTCCAGCTTCTTGGATTATTTGCTCAGCACACAGATTAAATAGGTATGTTGAAAGAAACAACCCTGATGCACACCCTTCCTAACTTTAAACCATGCAGTATTTCCTTGTTCTGTTGGAACAACTGACTCTTGATCTACGTATAGGTTCCTCATGAGCACAATTAAGTGTTCTAGAATTTCCATTCTTCGCAATGTTATCCATAATTTGTTATGATCCACACAGTCGAATGCCTTTGCATAGTCAATAAAACCCAGGTAAACATCTTTCTGGTATTCTCTGCTTTCAGCCAGGTTCCATCTGACATCAGCAATGATATCCCTCGTTCCATGTCCTCTTCTGAGTCTAGGCTGAATTTTTGGCAGTTCCCTGTCGATATACTGCTGCAGTCGCTTTTGAATGATCTTCAGCAAAATTTTACTTGCTTGTGATAGTAGTGATAGTGGTAGTAGTAGTAGACTAGTAGTTGAGCACAAATGGTTTGCACGGCCCAGGGACCTTAATAACATGTAAGTAGAAAGTAAAATACACTCCGATATTTTAAGGTGTTTTGAGCTTGCTGTTGAGTAAACAGAAGAAAAAATAGAGGCAAAACTAGCTCAACCACCCTTACTTATTTTTCCTTTTTCTGTCAGTGTAGTAACAGTGTAGAATTTGCAATTATACAATATTTATGCCTGGAGATATTTTATCAAAATTAGTATTCTAGTAAACTATATGAGCATAGTTTTAGTACCTTCATATTTTTCACAAAAGTCTACCCCATCTGTCATGCCCACCACATATCAGTGACCAATTCCTTTTATAGAAAAACATAAAACATAATTTCAAATGTTTGACGTTTAAAGCGTAAACCCAATGAAACCCTAAAAAAGTACGCAGTCAAGATACGCTGTGGTTGCGCAAATGAACAAAGAAGAGGGACTAAATGCCTGGTGTATACAGGGCAGGACACAAAGGTGACCATCACGGGGAAGTCGGTCACCATCTGCCTCGCTTTTCAAGTATGCTTCTCCAGTCACTCAAACTAGCTCCCCAACCCTCACTAAAGATCGAGCTCAACTCCTACATCCTTTTATACTGAGAAGTATCATGAGGACACTGGTCTCCCACATGTCCCTACCCTCTCTGGTATCTTATCTTTCTCCCCTGGTTCCTTCCCTTTGGTATTTAAGTCAGAATCCCTTCCCCGGGGGTGCTGGCTGGATCTTCACAGTACCATTCTATTGCTTCCACCAATCACTTTAGTGTCTTGCCTTCTTTTCAGAGCTTCACTTCCAGAAGCAGTAGAAGCCACTGGTTGTCTCTGCTGCAGCATTTCTCAAAAAGTGGTCTGCAGATCACTTACTATTCAGAATCAAAAGGGATGCCCAGCTACCATTACTGATCATTTTGATCAAAGATTCTATAGAAGAATCCTGATCAAAAGGGGTAAGAATGTGGAACAGAATTTAAAATTCTCAATGGAATCCAGACTTTATGGCGCCACTGAGGCTGCATGAATCCCTGAAACTACTGACCTGAGATAATCTTTAAACTTTAAATCTTAACCCAAGGCTACCTTCTTTTGAATGAAAACTTAGTTTTTAAGTAAAGTATGTCTGCCTTGAGCACTGGCTCTTACAAAGAATTATCTATGTGAGATAAAATTGACAACAGCAACTCAAAAGGTTAGATGAGAAGCTTAGAGGGCAGTGGGTTTAAGTCAATGGTGGTGGAACAATTTGGAGAAGGATAGAGAGAATGTTCACAAGACTTGAAGAATGTAATCAGTGTCACTGAGGAGTACATGTGGAAATTGTTGAAATGGTTTATGACAGTGTATATTTTCACCAAAACACAAACAAGCAAACAAAAAAATGTAGCTTTGTTAGTCCCAACCCAGATCTTGGGAGTCAGTTTCTTTAGGTAGGACCCAGGAACCTAGATTTTTAAGACACTTCCAAGATGATTGTTACGAAAAGTTTGGGAACCACTGCTCTCTCTCCTCAATAACCAGTTCTTCTTAATTCTCCCAAATAAGGCTTCATTCCTGAAAATCCCTTTAATCTTCTCCCCAATCTTCAATAGCTTTCCCACTGTCAAAGCTCAGGCCATTTTTCCCATCACTCTCCTGGACCACCCTGCTTCTCACTCCCTTCATGAAATTCTCTTATTTTTGTTTTCACTGTTGACATCATCCTTGTCTTACTTCCTATCTCTCAGAATTTCATCTCTTTTTCTGTCCTTGGTTCTTAGTTGTCTCTCTACTGTGGATGTTCTCCATACTTTAATCCTGCTTTTTCTTCATCCTCTCTCCTACTTGTTCTTTGCCCTCTCAATATTCTCCCTCAGGGAATTCACTTACTCTCATGACTTCTAAGACTCACACTGTTAGGTTACAAATATATTTATCTCCAATACATACATACTTTTCCCTTACTAAGCTCTCGTCTTGGTCCCCCGATGGCCTATTGGACATTTACTTTCCCTTGTTTAACCACCCGTCCACCCTCCTATCCACTATGTCCAAAATATATTGTAACTACCTTCTTCCTCCAGCCAGACCCTCTTCTGTGTTAAGAATTATATACAGGGAACTCTAAGAAAATATATTTATTAATTAATTTCTCAGAACAATATTCCGCAGTTTCTTCTAGACATAGAGTACCCAGTTCAGTGGAACCAGTTACCCCAAAAGCCTTAGATCTTGACCTTGAGGACATAAAGTAGGATATAAGCTACTGATGTAACATTAAGACAATGTTACCAGTAACCAGTTGCCATGGTCTATTGGTCTATTCTGTGATGATTCTCACAGTGACCCCATATGTGTCAGAGTGGAACTGTGCTCCATAGGGTTTTCAATGGTTGTTTTTCAGATGTAGGTCACCAGCGCTTTTTTGCAAGGTGCCTCTAAGTTAGACTTGAACCTTCAACCTTCTGGTTAGCAACAGGCATGTCAACCATTTGCACCACCTAGGCACTCCTGAGACAACGTGTTGTTGTTAGGTGATGCCGTCAAGTATGTTCCAACTCATAGTGACCCTATGTACAACAGAACGAAACACTGCCCGGTCTTGTGCCATCCTCACAATCCTGTTATGCTTGAGCCCGCTGCTGCAGCCACTGTGTTGATCCAGACCGGTGCAAATCCTGTGCTATGAGTTTCAGAGGTAAAACAGATATAGAACCAATTAAATAGTTCCTACTTATGCAGCAGAATATGAAATGCAGTAATACTGAATCTAAGTTTTTCCAGGGAATTAAAATTTGAAAATTCATTTTACGGGCTGGTTGCCAAATTAAATGTGTCTTAATATCAAGTTAGAACAAATTTTTACTCCTGTTGCCCCAACTTTTTTGCAAAGGAAAAAAAAAATATTCTTTTTCAGAGAATAATGAGGAAAACTGGGGAAAATGCTGAGGTATTGTAGTTTAAATGAAACAATGCTTTTATAATGTTGCTTAAACAAAATAAGCCATGTCAAGTTTCCAAAGTAGAATTGTTTGCAAGATTAAGTACCTATGGGGACACCAGCTAAATTATAAAGGAAAAAAATTAAACTGACAATAAAATATTGTTTATTTAAAAGACCTATTTTTGTTTAAGTTATTGTAAACCAGGAACAAAAGCAAATCTACAAATCGAAACATAGGGAATGAGTACGGGTCTAAGTGGTCAGCAGGACTGGCCTGGGAATTCTATTTCAGCCCCAGGGAAACCTCTTTGTGACAGTCCTTATTTGCTATGACTGCTACAAGGTTTGTTTTACCCAATATACTTATTCATTGTCTCTATTATTTACTACTTAGCAAGAGTCTTCAAGGATTTAAAGTTTTGTTTTTCTCTGTGAAAAAAGAAATCTCTATTAAATAATTTTTAAATTTGCCAGGAATATATCCTTTGAGGACAAAAGATGGGAGACATCTATAAAGGTTCTTTGAAAACACTTCCTTTGAATCACTTTCTTCTATTGCTATAATATTGATCTTTTATGTTCTCTAGTTCCATTTTTATAAGTTGTTTCCCAAGTTCTTCATTCAGCCTACGGGTGTTTATGGAGTGCTCTGGTGGCACACTCGGTAAACACTCTGCTGCTAACTGAAAGGTCAGTGGTTTGAACCCAACAGCTGCTCGGCAGGAGAAAGATGTGGCAGTCTGCTTCCATAAAGATTACATACAGCCTTGGAAAGACTATGGGGCAGTTCTACTCTGTCCCATAGGGTCTTATGAGTCAGAATCCACTTGACAGCAACGGGTACTTATGGCACTCAAGACATGCAAAGAAAGGTTGAGTACTAGACGTTCTGTATTATTATGGATTGAACTGTGTTCCCCCCCAAAAAAGTGTTGAAATTCTAACCCCTGTACCTGTAAATGGAAACCCTGGTAGTGTAGTGGTTAAGTGCTACAGCTGCTAACCAAAACGTTAGCAGTTCGAATCCACCAGGCACTCCTTGGAAACTCCATGTGGGCAGTTCTACTCTGTCCTACAGGGTCGCTATGTGTCAGAATCGACTTGACGGCAACGGGTTTGGTTTTTGGTATCTAAAAATATGATCTTGTTTGAAAATATGTAGAAATTTTCTTTTGCTGTGTTAATGAGGTCATGCCAGAGTAGGGTGAGTCTTAAACCTAGCCACTTCTGGGTCATAAGAAGAGCAGAATAGACACGGACACACACACACTCAGGGAGGAAATGTCATGTGGAGGCAGACACACAGGGAAGGTGCATCTCCAAGCCCAGGAAGGCCAAGGATGTCAGCTGCCGGAAGCTGAAACAGGTAAAGAAGGACCTCCCCCTAGAGCCATGTCCTGAATTTGGACTCCTAGCCTCCAGAACTGGAAGAAATAACTCTGTGTTCTTTAAAGTCACCCACTTGTGGTATTTTTTGTTATGGTATCATTAGGTAGCTAAGACCCATGTATTTCCCTCCAGTTCAAGAACTCGATATTTAGCATCTCAAGTTGTTCCATCTGAGGAGATAAACAGTGGCAAAGAAAGAGATAAGATGGAGCAAATCTTCTTTCTCTAGATTCTTTCAGGAACTAAACAGATTCAGAAGTTGACAGAGCACGATCTTGGACCAAGTAACTGAATCTATCCTGTATTCAATGTGCCCTAAACAAACAAACCAAACCAGTTGGTGTGGAGCAGACTCTGACTCGTGGTGACTCCATGCGTGCCAGAGTAGAAGTGCACGCCATAGGATTTTCAGTGGCTGAGCTTTTGGAAGTGTATTGCCAGCCTTTCTTCTGAGGTACCTCTGGATGGACTCAAATCTACAACTTTTTGGTTTGCAGTTAAGTGCATTAACCCTTCACACAACCTAGGGTCTTCTAAACTGTTGGTAGTTAAATTCAAATCAATTTAACCAGTATTTTACGAGGACTCCCCAAAACACCGAAGACCTATACGAGACCCAGAAGTTATAAAGGTAGGTAAGACATGGCTACTCTGCATAAGAAGCTTAAATTCTTGTAACCAAAACCAAACCAAACCCTCCGCCATTGAGTTGATTCCGACTCATAGTGACCCTACAGGACAGCGTGGAACTGCCCCATACGGTTTCCAAGGAACACCTGGTGGATTCGAACTGCAGACCTTTTGGTTAGCAGCCATAGCTCTTACCCACTATGCCACCAGCGTTTCCTAGTAGGGAAGACCAAACACATAAAGAAATAATTATAATGCAACATAAAACATACAACGTTAAGGCATTTAATAGTTTCAGAAGTAATACATGAGAGAAAATAGTGAGCTATAACCTGGCTATAGTAGAGCCTTTAAGCTGGGGAACAGGGAGACATAAATGCGGCCGGGAGGCTTCGGGTTGATTTAGCAGCCAGCAGAGAGCCACAGAGGGGCTTGGGAAAGGAATGCCGCGCGTCACAAACAGCATTCTAGGAAGAACCATTTGGCAGCACTGTGATGAAATCACTGGAGCAAGGAGAAGGTGCAATGTGCAATCTCCTAAACTTCCCTGTCCTGACTTACAAAATGAGAGTTTCTACTTTATATAGCCACCTTTGTTGCTGCCATGAAAAGTGTTTCTATCACCAAGGGAAGGCAAGCAGAGAGGTCAAAGCAGACCAAATGACAGGCGATGACGTATGCAGAAGATGGTGCGTGCCCGGCATTTACTAGGCAATGCAGCGGAAGGCAGAAGAATTTGCCAAATTGCTCAGGGAAAACACCATAGAATTCTCCAAGCCAGGAGAGTTCGGTCAGCCTAGTACTTGCAGCCGCCTTTTCAGAGAAACCGTTTTATCTCTGCAAAACTTAAGTCACATGAGGGAAACACAAACCGGTGAATTTAACTTAACAGAAAATGCGTGTGAAAACTCACTATGCTTTAAATGTGTCTCAAAATTGTATGTTCAAGCCCAGGGCTGCTGCAGAGTCAAGACCAGGGAGTCCCAAGAGGTCACATGATGCTCTGGGTAAAACTGCTTACGACTGTAGGTGATTTAGAGCCTCTTTCAGACTCTGGAAGCAAAGAGGATGAGACTCAAACCCGGGATGCTGTGACACAGAGGAGGGGTGTGATATTGTGTGGAGGAATGCACGCTGCTGTCAGAAGAAAAAAAAAAAAAAGCATGCATGCACAGTTAATTTGGTATTTCTGTATTTCTTTCCCCCTCAAATCTCTGTGGTAAGCAGAATTCTAATTCTTAGTAGCCCCCATAACTTTTGCCCCCTTGATGCTGCTCCAGTGATTACATTACATTACCTGGCAAAGAGATTTTGCCCATGTCATTAAGATTGCTAATCAGTTAACCTAACAAAAGGAGGTTATCCTGGTGGTTCTAATCAGAAGCAAGAATGGTGAGACTTCAGCTCGCTTACTTTGGGTGCATCATCAGGAAAGGCTAATCGACAGAAAACGACAACATGCTGGGTAGAGCAGAGGGTCAGCCAGAACAAGCGAAGCCCTCAATGAGATGGACTGACATAATCGCCACAACAGCAGACTCAAACATACCAATAAACATGAAGATGGTGCAAGACTGGGTAACATTTCGTTCTGTTACACATAAGGTCACCAGTGAGTGGGACCCAAGTTGATGGCAACTAGCAAGAACTGTCTAGTCACCTGAGCCCTTTAAAAGCACAGATCTTTCTCTTGTTGTGGCAAAGGGGAAGTCGAGAGATTTAAAGCCTGGAAAGGACTCAACATGCCGCTGCTGGTTTGAAGATGGAGGGGACCACGTGAGAAGGAATGTGGGCGGCATCTAGGAGTAGAGAGTACTCCAGCTGACAGCCGGTGAGAAAACAAGGACCTCAGTCCTACAACCATGAGAAACTGAATTCTGCCAACAACCCAAATGACTTTGAAGTGGATTCTTCCCCAGGTCCCCTGATGAGAACGCAGCTCAGCCAACACCTGGATTTCAGGTTCCTAAGACTCTAAACAAAGGACCAGCCAAGTCCACCAGAACTTATGACCTACAGAACAGTGAGACAATAAATGGTACTGGAAACCAGAGTTTGGGGGAATTTGTTTCAGTAGCACTGGAAAACTAATACCCCCACCAAATATTACTGAATGAATGTATAGTTGATGTACTGAAAGGTCTTGAAACTAAGTAAATATTTCATCCCAATGAGATTTCATAAATTAGATGTGTGGTACATGAAACAAAAACCATAAGGTCAGAGAAGTAAAGAGCATTTAGGCCTGGCGGATTTGGAAACCAAACCAAGAGCAAACCCACTGCTGTCGAGTCAATTCCAATTCATAGGGACCCTACAGGCAGAGCAGAACCGCCCCCGTAGAGTTTCTAAGGCTGTAAATCTTTATGGAAGCAGAGTGCCACATCTTTCTCCCCCAGAGCTACTGGTGGGTTTGAACCATCAACCTTTTACTTAGAAGCTGAGCGCTTTAACCGCTGTGCTACCAGGACTCCTGGATTTCAGAAAGTCACCCTAAAAAAAAAATGTGGCCCATTAGGCACACTCTCTACACTGCTATTCATGGGTCCTTAGGTGGTACAACTAACCTAAAGTTTGGCGGTTCGAACCCACCCAGCAGTCGTACAGAAGAAAAGCCTGGAAATCTGCTTCTGTAAAGATTACAGCCAAGAAAACCCTATGGAGCAGTTCTACTCTGTAACACATGGGGTCACCATGAGTCAGAATTGACTCAATGGCAACAGGATTGGTTTTTCGGTTTTTGCCCTGTTGTTCAGAAAAGGAATTACTTTCTGTTGTCTTAATTAACACCTTATTTGCTGCTACCATGAGCTCCACCCATTCAATCATTCATTCATCCAGTTTACATCTGAATAGCAACTTTTCACCCAAGTAATGAAATAAGCACCACGCCCATGCCCATTCATCACTGCCCGCAGCAAGGAAAGAAAAATGAGACCCAAATGTTACGAGCAAATAGGGTGTTAAATTAGATGGGGAAAGGAGTCTCTGCCCAAAAGCTAAATCAACGCCGTATAAACACTAGCATGAGGCCAAAGATCTGGAAAACAATCAAAAATGTTAACAAAGGACTGTTGTTGTTGTTATGTGCCATTGAATCAGTTCTGACTCACAGCAACCCTATAGGACAGAGTAGAACCGCCCCGTAGGGTTTCCAAGGAACAGCTGGTGGATTCAAACTGCTGACCTTTGGATTAGTAGCCAAGCTCTTAACCACTGTACTGCCAGGGCTCCTAATCAAAGAGTAAAGGACTAAAATGTAAACAAAAAGCATGATACCTGTTAAAAAAAAACCAAACTCGTTGCCATCGAGTAGATTCTGACTCATAGCGACCCTATAGGATAGTGTAGAACTGCTCCATAGGGTTTCCAAGTAGTGGTTAGGGGATTCCAACTGCTAACCTTTGGTTGGCAGCCCACTGCTTAACCACTGCGCCACCAGGGCACCAAAAAGCGTGATACCGGCACACAAATAGCTCGATTTAAACTCATCTCTTTAGTTAAGCCATCGAAACGTGGGTGTTTTATCATCCCTTGGTGATCGTTAGGAGCCCTCTGTGGTGCAAGGTTAAGCTCTCGGCTGCTAAATGAAAGGTCAGCAGTTCGAATCCACCAGCCGCTTTGCAGGAGAAAGACGTGGCAGCCTGCTTCAGTAAAGATTACAGCCTTGGAAACCCTATGGGGCAGTTCTACTCTGTCCTATAAGGTCGCTATGAGTCAGAATCGACTTGAAGGTAATGAGTTGGGTTTTTTTTTTTTTTTTTATGGCAGTTGTTAGAAATGATTCTAACAATCTCTGAAAAAAATCACTTGGGCCAAAGAAAGTGAAAGTGACCCAGGGAAGCTCTTGGGGCTCCATAGTTGTCCGTCCAGAGCTAATGTGCGTTTATTCCAAGTACAGTCACTGCCTATCAACCCAGGCAAGCAGTAAAGGCAATTGAGATTACAACATACATGGTCACGTGTGTTAGCTCAAAAAAGCCAGCCCCACGAGTGACCTCCACGGGGGCAACCTCATGGCAGAAAGATGTGAAGGGTTGGCTGAGTATTGAAGAAGTAGCCAAGGAGTTCAACGGCTGCCAGATGTTTACATTCTTCGTGTTACTTCAGCCAGCCAGTCAAGTTCAGTAACCTACCACATACTGCCTGTATAATAGGAAACATTTACTTCACTGAGTGATTATAAACAGAAGGTTCTTGAAACAGCACACTGCCAATCGGATCCTTTAAATATTTATATTCTGCTGGCTGACACAGGCCCTGGGTTTATTACTGCAGTTGCCCCAGGCAAGCTCCAAACTACACACAAACAGGGTGTCCTAGTTTTACCACTGCCTACCTCAGGGACAAAGAGGTGACACAGTCAAACTCAAGGCAAAAGAATACTTGTCTTCCTGCTACTGCCCACCTCTTGCACTTATCTGGAATCCCTGGGGGGTGCAAACAGGTAACCACTCAACTGGTGACTGAAAGGTTGGAGGTTTGAGTTCACCCAGAGGTGCCTGAGAAGAAAGACCTGGTGATCTACTTCTGAAAAACCAGCCATTCAAAACCCTATGGAGCATGTACAGTTCTACTCTGACACACATGGGGTCACCATGAGTTGGAGTCAACAGATGGTAACTGGGTTTCGTATTTATTTATTGTCACATCATTAATATTTATTCAATGCCCACAAGGCCACAAAGGCATAGGAAGTGAAAATATTCTCTTGGCATATCTGTATGTGACCCTTTAATTGTTCCTGATAACAATAAATGAGAAAATAATCTTTCCTGTCCAACTGGTAACTGTTGCAGTCCTCTTTTGCCTCCAGGTTAACCTAAAATGATGACGCTGACAGTAAAGATTTGACTCAGCTGGTGGGTTTACAGGCACATGAACTGAGACCCCCCATCCTGACCTGCCATGACAAATGATTTCTTCTCCTTGCTCCAAATACAATTATGTTTCCGATAAATAAAAAATGTGGAGACGCGGACTCTGAAGCAACACCGAGGCAACTGACCCTCAACAACCACAATATTTGTCTCATAACCAAAAAAAAGGTTTACTAAACTGATAGACGAGATGGCAAACCTTTCTAGAACATGGGGCGAGATGAGACTATGGGCAAACTCCTCTACGTGTTACATGAAATGCAGGGCATTAACTCTCCAGTTGATGAAGAAAAGCCGGCAATCTCGCTCTAGCGCATTAAAAGGGCATAATTCGCAGCTAGCAGCGAGCAGTTCGCTTCTCTGTCAAGATATGGCCAAAGGAAAATATTGCTTTATTTTTCTTAGTAGTTCAAAGGAGATAGTTTATGCCTGTAGGAAATCAAGTCACTTCTTTTCAAAAAGATGTTCTCTCCTTCCCCTTTCCTCCCTCCTTATCATTTCTGGATTCTGACCATCTCTCTTTAAAGAATTTATGACAAAGCTCCCTAGCTAGTAAAATGAAGTAAGATAACGTACCTTATTTTCTCTATAAATAAACTCATAATTGCAACTACATTGCAATTATTTTAATGATCCAGGTGCCTTAAAAAAACATAGTAAGTCTATTACATATCACTCTCTTTCTCATACTATTATATCCTTGTAAAAAGAAAAAGAGTATTACCTTAATGCAAATGAGGGTAATTTAATCATACAATCTGACGTGACTTCCTGTCTTTCAGGAAGTCCATGAAAGAACTTACAGACTGATTCTAGATTTCTCTGACTTCAGTGAGATCATAAGTCTTTAAAGACGGAAACCTACCTCACTCATCTTTGCATTTCTACCATCAATCCAATGCCTTGTGCCGAGAAGGTGTTCAATAAAGGTGTGCTGGGTTGAATTTCAAGATCCTTGGGTGGCACGAATGGTTTGTGCTCAGCTATTAACCTAAAGGTTCGTGGTTCTAACCCACCTAGAGGCACCATGGAAGAAAGCCCTGGTGATGTGCTTCCATAAAGATTACAGCCAAGTCTGGGCTCTTAAAATCTTGCAAGTGGCCATCTAAGATGCATCAATTGGTCCCAACCACCTGGAGTAAAGGAGAATGAAGAACACCAAAGACACAAGAAAAGGATTAGCCCAAGAGACAGAAAGGCCACATAAACCAGAGACTCCATCAGCCTGAGACCAGAAGAACTAGATGGTGCCTGGCTACCACCAATGACCGCCCTGACAGGGAACAAAAGAGAGTCCCTGATGGAGCAGGAGAAAGGTGGGGTGCAGAACTCAAATTCTAGTAAGAAGACCAGATTTAATGGTCTGACTGACACTGGAGGAACCCCGGAAAGCATGGCCCCTGGATTCTCTATCAGATCAGAACTAAAACAATTTCCGAGGCCAACTCTTCAGACAGGGATTGGACTGGACTGTGGGACATAAAGTGATACTCGTGAAGAGTGTGCCTCTTAGATCAAGTAGATACAAGAGCGTAAATAAGCGGCTTCTGTCTGGAGGAATTTCACCAACCCCCTTTGTCTTTCAGTTAATCGATGAGATGCAAAGGTCATCAGACCTTAAAATTCAATCCACTTTCAACCGATCTACATTATACCAAATTTTATTAATCCATTTGATACTATAAACTGGGAAAACAGGGAGCATTCAAAAGAACTGATTATAGCTTCTGAAAACTTATTGTAGGTGAAAATTGTCTTTTATCTCAAAAACATCCAATTATATTTAGATCAGTAACATTAAAAATAAGGCAAATGGATTTCCCGAACAACCAATTTTTTATAAACCCTATAATCCATATCCTTTTTGAACTGCTTAATTTTATTTAAATTTAAGACATAATAAAAAAGATACCAGATATGGAAAAAAGTCTTTATTTTTTAAAGATAATTAGTTGTGGGTGACTTCTTATTTGCATTTCCTATTAGCTTAAGCTTCTATTATTTTTAAAGGCTTTGTAAGATGAAAACAGAGAGAGAGAACTTAAATGATATTATTGCTGATTCCACAGAAACTGAAACAGCTCTTTTACCTCCACTACGGAGAAACTTTGCAGTGGTTAAGAGCTTGGCTGCCAATCAAAAGGCTGGCAGTTCGAATCCACCAGCTGCTCCTTGGAAACCTCATGGGGTACTTCAACTCTGTCCTATAGGATCACTATGAGTTGGAATCGATTCAACAGCGATGGGTTTTCTTTAATGGAAAAACTTCACTGAGGGACTACTGGAAGTGAAACAGAAGTCAAAGTAACAACTAGAAAAAATACACAAGCTAAAGATGCCAACCCCACATGTCTGTCAGTTTGTTGTATTGTGGTGGCTTGTGTGTTGCTGTGATACTGGAAGCTATGCCACTGGTATTTCAAATACCATGTCACCCTTGGTAGACAGGTTTCAGCTGAGCTTTCAGACTAAGACAGACTAGGAAGAAGGACCTGGTGGTCTACGTCTGAAAAAAAATTAGCCAGTGAAAATCTTATGAATAGCAGAACATTATCTGATATAGTGTCAGAAGATGAGCCCCTCGCCTTAGAAGGCCCTCAAAATACAACTAGGAAAAGAGATGCTTACTCAAAGTAGAGTCGACCTTAATGACGCGGACGGAGTCAAGCTTTCAAGATCTTCATTTGCTGATGTGGCAAGACTGATAATGAGAAGAAACAGCTGCAAACATGCATTAATAACAAGAACATGGATTGTACAAAGTATGAATCTAGGAAAACTGGAAGTAGTCGAAAATGAAATTGAATGTAAAAAAGTTAATATCCTAGGAATTAGTGAGCTGAAATGGACCTGTATTGGCCATTTTGAATCAGACAATCATATGGTCTCCTATGCCAGGAATGACAAACTGAAGAGGAATGGCGTCACACTCATCGTCAAAAAGAATATTTCAAGATCTATCCTGAAGTACAACACTGTCAATGATAGGATAATATCCATACACCTGCAAGGATGACCAGTTAATACGACTATTGTTCATATTTACACACCAATCACTAAGGCCAAAGATGAAGAAATTGAAGATTTTTATCAACTTCTGCAGTCTGAAATTGATTTAATCAATTTCATGCAGTCAAGACGCATTAATAATTACTGGTGATTGGAATGCGAAAGTTGGAAACAATTAAGAGGGAACAGCGGTTGAAAAATATGGGCTTGGTAATAGAAACAATGCTGGAAATCACATGACAGAATTTTGCAAGACCAACGAATTATTCACTGCAAATACCTTTTGTCAATACCATAAACAGTGACTATACACATGGACCTCGCCAGATGGAATACACAGGAATCAAATGGACTACGTCTGTGGAAACAGATGATGGAAAAGCTCAATATCATCAGTCAGAACAAGGCCACGGGCCGACTGTGGAGCAGACCATCAATTGCTCATACGCAAGAGCAATTTGAAGCTGAAGAAAATTAGAACGAGTCCAAGAGAGCCAAAGTACGACCTTGAGTATATCCCATCTGAATTTAGAGACCATCTCGAGAATAGATTTGACACACTGAACACCAATGATTGAAGACTAGATGAGTTGTGGAATGACATCAAGGGCATCATACATGAAGAAAGCAAGAGGTCACTGAAGACAGGAAAGAAAGAAAAGATCAAAATGGATGTCAGAAGAGAATCTGAAGCTTGCTCTTGAAAGCAGAATAGCTAAAGTGAAAGGAAGAAATGATGAAAAGAGCTGAACAGAAGATTTCAAAGGGTGACTTGAGAAGACGAAATAAAGTACTATAATGAAATGTGCAAAGACCTGGAGTTGTAAACCAAAAGGGAAGAACATGCTTTACATTTCTCAAGCTGAAAGAACTGAAGAAAAAAGTCAAGCCTTGAGTTGCAATACTGGAGGATTCTATGGGTAAAATATTTAACGACGCAGGAAGCATCAAAAGAAGATAGAAGGAATACACAGAGTCACTGTACCAAAAAGAACTGGTTGACGTTCAACCGTTTCAAGAACCATTGGTACTGAAGGAAGAAGTCCAAGCTGCACTGAAGCCACTGGAGAAAAACAAGGCTCCAGGAATTGATGGAATACCAACTGAGATGTTTCAGCAAATGGATGCAGTGTGCTAGAAGTGCTCACTTGTCTATGCCAAGAAATTTGGAAGACAGCTACCGGGCCAACCGACTGGAAGAGATCCATATTTGTGCCCATTCCAAAGAAAGGTGATCCAACAGAATGCATAAATTATCTAACAATATTATTAATACTACACACAAGTACAATTTTGCTGAAGATCATTCAAAAGTGGCTGCAGCAGTACATTGACAGGGAGCTACCAGAAATTCAAGCTGGATTCAGAAGAGGACATGGAATGAGGGATATCATTGCTGACTGCAGATGGATCTTGGCTGAAAGCAGAGAATACCAGAAAGATGTCTACCTGTGTTTTATTGACTATGCAAAGGCATTCAACTGTGTGGATCATAACAAATTATGGATAACATTGAGAAGAATGGGAATTCCAGAACACTTAATTGTGCTCATAAGGAATCTGTACACAGACCAAGAGGCAGTCATTTGAACAGAACAAGGGAATACCAAGTGGTTTAAAATCAGGAAAAGTGTGCACCAGGGTTGTATTCTTTTACCATACTTACTCAGTCTGTATGCTGAGCAAATAATCAGAGAAGCTAGACTATGTGAAGAAGAACGGGGCATCAGGACTGGAGGAAGACTCATTAACAACCTGCGTTATGCAGATGACACAACCTTGCTTGCTGAAAGTGAAGAGGACTTGAAGCGCTTACTGACGAAGATCAAAGACCACAGCCTTCAGTATGGATTACACCTCAACATAAAGGAAACAAAAATCCTCACAACTGGACCAATAAGCAACGTCATGATAAACAGAGAAAAGATTGAAGTTGTCACAGATTTCATTTTACTTGGATCCACAGTCAACGCCCATGGCAGCTGCAGTCAAGAAATCAAACAATGCATTGCATTGGGCAAATCTGCTATAAAAGACCTCTTTAAAGTGTTTAAAAGCAAAGATGTCACCTTAAGGACTAAGGTGTGCTTGACCCAAGCCATGGTGTTTCAATCACCTTGTATGCATGTGAAAGCTGGACAATGAATAAGGAAGACTGAAGAAGAATTGATGTCTTTGAATTATGGTGTTGGAGAAGAATATTGAACATACCGGGTACTTCCGGAAGAACAAACAAATCTGTCTTGGAAGAAGTACAGCCAGAGTGCTCCTTAGAAGGGAGAATAAGGAGACTTTGTCTCACGTACTTTGAACATGTTATCAGGAGGGATCAATCCCTGGAGAAGGACATCATGCTCGGTAAAGTAGAGGGTCAGTGAAAAAGAGGAAGACCCTCAATGAGATGGATTGACACAGTGGTTGCAACAGTGGGTTCAAATTTGGTAAGACTGTGAGGATGGTGAAAGACCGGGCAGCGTTTTGTTCTGTTGTACACAGGGTTGCTGCGAGTCGGAACCGACTCAATGGCACCTAACAACAACAAAGATGCCAACTATGCCTCCTGTTGGTGTGAATGGCAAGACAGAAATAGTGTTGCAGATCCTACTCTTTTAAAAAAAAATGCCATCTTGCAGTGAAGCTGACTTCATATTTGCAGAGCACCTGTATGAACATAACATCCGTTCTATTCTTTCTATCACAACACCATCATACACACTTGCATGCCTGCACAGACACACACACACACATGCAATAAGAAGGCAGTAAATGACCACCTTGCAACTTCCAATCACAAACTGCTGTCAGAATGAGTACTATGTATTTCACCTCTTCAGTACCTAGAAAGAACACCAGATAAAGTAAAGCAGACAGCTGATCCATTTAAGGTTTCCCTGTTTAAGGAGTACACAGTGGAATCAACATTGATCTAGTTCAGTAGATAACTGCTTATCAAATACGTTAGGGCTTTTCTCCCTGGGGGAAGAGTCAAAGATCAGGAAATGGTTATCACAGAAGAGGTTAGCCAGAAAAATCGACTGTGGTCTAGAGAATGCACCCATTCTTCTTCAGAACAGGTGCAGTGGAACGCAGCCTCATTTAAAAGTCACTGCTAAAGACAGAATTCTAAGTAAAAGAAGTCAGATGCACAAGGGTACTGGCTTTGGGATTGCATTTATATATAGTGCAAATATAGGCAATACTAATCTATGCTGCTAAAGATCAGGACAGTGGCTACCTTTGCCGGTAGTGACAGGAAGGAACCACAAAAAGGCTGTTGCAAAGTCTGTAATGTTCTGCTTCTTGATCCCTACATGGATTCCCTGAATGTGTTCACTTTGCGAAAATTCATCCAGCTGTATGCTTATGATTTCCATAATTTCCAGTATGTACATTACATAGCAACAAAAATCCCACCTAACAGTCACCATCAAGTAATTGAGTCTCTCTCAAGTCTTCCTTTCTCCTTAAAACACACACCCACACACACACCCACACACACACAACATAGGTATGTTCTCAGCAGAGATGAAAGAACGTGAACATAGAAGGGTTATGCCCTTGAGGGAGACCCTGGGTGGTGCAAATGGTTAAAGTGCTTGGCTGTGAACTGGAAGGTTGAGGTTCAAGTCCACCCAGAGGCACCTTGGAAGAAGAGCCTGGAGATCTAACTCCAAAAAAAGAAAAAAAAAAGCCATTGAAAACCCAAGAGAGCGCAGCTGTACTCTGATACACATGGAGTCGCCATGAGTTGGAACTGACTCAGTGGCAACTGGTTACTGGTTTGGCCCTTTGCGCCTTGATTCTCAAGCTGTCATGACTTTAAACAGTTACAAAGGAGAGAACATTCAAAAGCCAAATTTTTAATCCTACTTAAATTTTTTAAAATATGATAACAAGAGCTGTGTTGTATAGAAGGCAGGCTCAGAGAGGCGAGGAAAATTCCCTAATCTCACAGCCAAGAGAAGGATGGGGATTTTGAACTCACATCTGTCTGACCTCAAAGCCATCTGCTTTGTAGCACAGGGGGCGGGTCAATATCTGCTTCTAATGAGACCACTGCAGAGTCTTAGAGGCCATCTGGTCTACTCGTTCACCCAATGAAGAAATCCCAGAAGACAAGTTTCTGCAGGGTCTTCTCCTTCCATATGGTCTATGCGAATAGACAAGAGCAGAAACTAACCTCCAAAAGGCAGAGCTGAACTCCTTTCAGTAAAAGCATCCTGCAAAAAGTTCTAGAGAATTTCTAAACATCATATATTCTGAAGGGTATGAAGATTCTTAATGGAACAGGTGGGTTCCAAAGAATGGATAGGCACTTGGGGAAGACAGCAATGACTTTTATTGTTGTCATTTTTTCTCTTATACGTGTCTCTGGAAACCCTGATGGTGTAGTGGTTAAGAGCTACAGCTGCTAACCAAAAGGTTGGCAGTTTGAGTCCACCAGGCTCTCCTTGGAAACCCTATGGGGCAGTTCTACTCTGTCCTATCGGGTCGCTATGAGTTAGAATGGACTCGACGGCAACAGCTTTGGTTTTCAGTTTTTTTTAATATGTGTCTTTATTTTAAAAACATTTCTTGAACACGAGTATAAGTCAGGCCCTGAGGATATGATGACGAAGGAGGCAAATGCCCTGGCCAAAGAAATCCTCCCTAAGGTCCTTGAGTGGTGCAAATGGTTTGCAACTGGCTGGTAACTGAAAGGTTGGCAGTTCAAACCCATCCAGTGGTACTGCAGAAGAAAGACGTAGTGATCTGCTTCCGTCAAGAATTCAACCACGGAAACTCTATGGAGCAGTTCTACTCTGTAACACACACAGTCACCATGAGTCAAAATCAACTCAAAGAGAGTACAGGCACGTAAAGAATAAAGAAATAAGGCAACAGAATATTCATGATGAACTAAAGCTGTGGCAAGAACAAATCCTCTTGCTGGAAATGAGAGCCCCCGAATAAGAAATAGTCTTTCATTCCCAACTTTCCATCATCAAACAAAGGACTCTGATGCCACAGACTGAAATGGAGTTAAATACTTGCGGTGTGGGTATGCTAAAGACACAGGGATTCGACTATAGTTTTCAAATTCACACCAAGCCCTTACTTCCGGTTGTGTTCTACTGTCATGTTGTTAGGGGCCTTCGGTCAGTTCTGACTCACAACGACCCTATATACAACAGAACGAAACACTGCCCCGTCCTGCGCCATCCTCACAATCTTTGCTATGTGTGAGCCCACTGTTGCCGCCGCTGTGTCAATCCATTTCGTTGAGGGTCTTCCTCTTTTTCACTGACCCTCCAGTGTCGTAAACCATAAAAGAGAAAAACAAATAATAAGCAGGGGCAAAAAACACCCTACAGCCCTGGGCTTCTACTCTCCTGAACAATGGCCAGTTCACTATTCCCCATGAATACAGCCTTCCTCTTTTTAAAGAAAACAAGATTCTTTTCTTGTCTTCGTAGGAATTCATCTTTGTCCAGGTTCTCCTCTGTTTATACTTATTAAGCTACACAGCAGTATATAATAGTAGAACCACCAGAACAAATTCTTCTTCTGCCTTTAAGATCAATCAAAGCACTGCTAGTGATGCAGACTCCCATAATTTTTTCAGGAGATTCTTAATCTTTGCTCTTGAAAGTTTGATATTTTAATTCTAACTTCAAATTAGCAAATAGAACACAGACTAAAGAAAAGAGTCTTGATTTTCCCACTACAGACATTAAAACGTAAAACACAGGCATGGTGGAGGGAGAGAAAAGATCGTAAACGGTTTTTCCTTCTTTTTATTCAATTAGTAGCCATGATCGGTAATCAGCTGCCATGGAGGCCATTCCGACTCATGGTGGCCCCATGTGTGTCAAAGCAGAACTGTGCTCCATAGGGTTTTCAATAGCTGATTTTTCAGAAGCAGATCTCCAGTCCTTTCTTCCGAGGTGCCTCTGGGTGGATTCGGACCTCCAGCCTTTTGGTTAGCAGCTGAGCTCATTAACTGTTTGTACCACCCAGGGACTCCCAAAGTATAAATTTGAAAGACACTGCTTCAAATGTCTGTTGATATCTCCTATTTCTTAGAGTTCAATTTAGTTCTCAGGCATTTAAGCCCTATGGGCTTATTCTCTATACTAAGATTTTAGTTGTACCAGACTTGAACTGACTGAGTGCCTTTAGAAGGAAAATAAACCACTGGAACAGCCTTGATCCCTAGACTCTGGCATTTCTCTTGAGTGAGCAATTCCTATTGTCATACTAATTAAGTAAAACATAAAAGATTTCCCCAGGCTTTTCACCAGGGACCTCTTCTTGCAGCTCTTATTCTATGAAATCCGTAAAATGCTAGGAGGCATATTAATTCACAGCAGCAAGGCTAAGCATGTATGGAATACATAATTAATCCCTAAATATGATACACTTAATACTTGAAATACTAAAGACTGAATTCTGTCTAGGAGAGGAGCTTTTGCTTCTAAAGAAAGGCAATAGAGACTTGGGACAGCAGTGGCGATTTTTGTTTTGTCAGCTGGAAAATGTAAATAATCTGCAACTAAAAGGTATATTTCTGTGCGGACTGCAGTAAAGCCCTCCATCACAGATAAACAGGGGCAGAGGGTAGAGAGGAATAAAAGAAATGAGAGATTGGGAGACTGAACTTGAGACCAATTGTGGCCTGTGGTTCTCCAAGTAAGTAAAAGACTCATTTGGTTGAAGTAAGTTTGCACCCCAAATATGTAACAGATGTGAGCAGTTCCCTCTGCTATTTCCTGTTCAAAGCTATTATTTAATTTATCCCAGTTAAATCTGATCTCAACTGTAATTACCATGCAATGCTCAAACCCAGTCCAGACCTTTCAGTTCAGATACCCCTAAAAAAAGACCATGAGCGCAAATCATGTGCTCCTATGGCCTCCAATGAGAACACCTGAATGTTAGTCTATTAGTAATGCATTCTCCTTTATTATTTTATGCTTAACGAAGTAAGTTAATCACCTTAGAAATGCAAGAGTAGGATCCATAACAAATAGATAGTTCAAGTAAGACAAACTTGGAATCTGCAAAATAAACTAACTGAATTAAATGCATTTTAACCAACTTTTATTGAAACTTGAACATGTACAAGGCACTGAGATTTGGAATATGGAGATGAGTGAGTATGAGTCCCTGTCTTTAAGAACATTCTCTGATGGACTCCAACTAGTGAAAAATTAGTGACTGGGAAAAAAGAAACAATGCTGGCAGTAGCTAAGACCATACTTACATCAAACAAAACTAGAATCTCACTCTTAATGGACATTTTATAAAACTGTCGTTGCCATTGAGTTGGCTTCGGTTTTTAGAAGATTGTATGTATGGCAACATGTTGTTGAAACATTTAATCATTCTCTCTATTATTTCTCTGCTACAGTTTCTCCTGTGTCACAATAAGTCTAAACTGATATTTCTCTTCAAACTAAGTATCTGTAAATAATTATTTATAATGCATATCCTAAATCCATCCCCCATTGTCATTGAGTCGATTAGTGGCCCTCTAGGACAGTGTAGAGCTGCCCCATAGGGTTTTCAAGGCTGTAAATCTTTACAAAAGCAGACTGCCACATCTTTCTCCCGCAGAGCAGCTGGGGGGTGCAGACTGTCAAACTTTTGGTTAGCAGCTGAGGGCTTAACCACTGTACCATAAAGTGTTTCGGGGTACCTAAATAATGAAAAGAGATTCTTATTGAGGGAAGATCACAAAAATCCCCTCTGTTAAAAAGCTGATGAGTTATTTCATTTTCAGGAAATATCACCCAATTCTCCAAGATGTATCAGAAAGTTACATTAATCAGACAACTTGAACATCAGCCTTGATATTCACAGTAAGGGGTAGCGGTAACCCTTTGGCTGGAATCTATTTGGATTTTTCCATCGGCACAGGTGAGTAGCAAGTGTCTCCTGCCCAGGAATGATCCTTACCCTGCTGACTTGCTCTGTCCTTCACGAACATGCTGCCCTAGTACACACAGACACCGGGGATGCACAATGTCCCACTGCACATTCAGTGGGATCATGTCTACCCTTAAAAGCCCAGTGCACATCCAACCTCCTCTCGAAGCTAATGCCGTCGCCCCAGCCCATGCTGAGCTTTTGTTGTCATGAATGCCTACTGCATTTACAAACATCACTATCAAATTTACCAGCAAGTTTTTTCCGACTTGTTTCAAGGATGGGTTTATAATCCTCAAACTGATGATGTAGCTCAGCTCAATATCACGAGCATTTATTTAGTGCCTAGGCAGCTATGTCTCCACTTTAAGTTAATGGTGTTGTTAAGTGCCATCAAGTCAATTTTTGACTTATAGCAACCCCATGTAACAGAGTAGAACTGCCCCATAGGGTTTCCTAGGCTATAATCTACAAAAGCAGATCACTAAGTCTTTCTCCTACAGAGCCACTGGTTGGGTTCAAGCTACCAACCTTTTGGTTAGCAGCCAAGCCCTTATCAACATGCACCACCGATGATGGAAAGACTTGGTACTGGGTCCTCAAGAAGCATTCAGCCTAATAAGAGAGTCAGACAAGCCCAGCACGTACAGTATCTGAAACAAGTGAAAAACGAGGATGAGAGAGGCTTAGGCAATTCAACTAAGAAGTCAACACTGTATTTTCATGCTGTAAAAGGGGAAGCAAAGGGAGAAGGAATGGTGATGGGGTGAAACTAGTGAAAGGGAGACGAGGACACCAAAGGTTTAGGTTGACTTTCCTTGAGGAGTCCTGCATGTCTTCTCTCCCAAGAGCCTGTGGGAAGGCAGCACCCTCACTATGGTCCAAGCAGAGGGGCAAGGAGTCCAACTTCTCACTCAACTAAAGTACTAGGGGCTATGTGTGATGGGTAATACCCAAGAGCGCTGTCACTGAAGTAACAACAGCTCAACCTTTTCTCTCTTTTCCCAGTGCTGACCTGGAGCTCCTAAAGCCACACACACCTTCAGCCCATGAGTGTGACACTAACGTAGGTCCTAACAGTGCCTTGGAGATGCCTGGAAAACCAAATCACTAGACTTATGCTCAAGTGTGACCTCTCAGAAAATAAAAGTTAAATCCAGTGCCTGCGACACCATTTCATTTTTTAGTAAGAGCGTTTACAGCCAAAGCGTTCATTAGAAGCAAGCATGGAAACACTTCGTCTCATGTACTTTGGACATGTTATCAGGAGGGATCAGACTCTGGAGAAGGACATCGCGCTTGGTAGAATAGAGGGTCAGCGAAAAAGAGGAAGACCCTCAATGAGGTAGATTGACACAGTGGCTGCAACAATGGGCTCAAACATAGCAATGATTGTGAGGATGGCACAGGACTGGGCAGTGTTTCGTTCTGTTGTACATAGGGTCACTGAGTTGGAACCAACTCAACAGCACCTAACAACAACATCATCTCTCAACACTTTTCTGCTTTGCCAAACATCTGGAAAGAGTAGACTACACGTTTCTATGAATCCTGCATCATCTGTTCATTTTCTTATAACCTGACTTTTGTTCCAACCCCAGCCCTCAACTCCACTGAAATTGTTCTCTTTCAAGGTGAAAACGTTGCCTGATACCAGACATCAGGTCCTCTCCTCATTACCAGCCCCCTTCTATGGTCTGTGATGTTCTCTTCCTGGTTCTCCTTTCTAAATTCTCCTTCTCATCAGTTATTTTCTGCAGTCTGACAAAAGCCTCAGACTGAAGCATCAGTGGACTGCAACAAGAAACATTTATTTTTCACACATCTGCAGGGCTCAGCTGGGGCTCGGCTGATCTCAGCCGGGCTGGCTCCTGTATCTGCACACTGGCTGGGGCTCTGCTCGAGGCCAGACTGGACTGGAGCATGCTCTCTGGAGCACTCTCTGTCTTGTATTTCTGCTTCTCCACCTGAGAACCAGCAGGCTAGTGCATCTGTGTCCTCTTGGTGATGGCGATAGTGTAAGAGGGCAAGAAAGACATGCAAGGCCCCTTAAGTTCTCGGGTCTGAACTGGTAACCGTTCACTACACCTCACAGTGTTGGTGAAAACAAGTGACAAGGATGAGCCCAGATTCAAGGGGTGGAGAAACAGCCGCTGTCCCTTTAGTGAAACTGTGAAGTTACATGGCAGAGGACATGGATATCGGAAGGGGTAAAAACTGAAGATCAGTGCTATTAATTTATATGTGTGTATGTATGTATATACATGTGTACATGTGTATATATATGATATATATACCTCTCTATGTATACATACGTATATATATGATCCCTGGTGTCTCAATGGTTCAGTGCTCAGCCACTAACCAAAACACTGACAATTCAAACCTGCCCAGTGACTCCATGGGAGAAAAGACCTGGTGATCTGCTCCCATAAAGATTACAGCCTAGGAAACCCTATGGGGCAGTTCTACTCTATCCTATATGGTCACTGGGAGTCAGAACTGACTCGATGGCACATAACAACAACATATAAATACACATACATATACACACGGTCTTTTCAATCTCCTCATACGCATGTGAAAGCTGGACAGTGAAAAGAGCAAAACGGAGGAAACTGATGTGCTCAAATTGTGGTGTTGGTGACGAATATTGACGATACCATGGACTGCCGGGAGAATAAACAAACCAATCTTAGAAGAAATACAACCAGAACGCTCCTTAGAAGTGACACTTTGCTTCGGTTCCTTTGGATACATCATCAAGGAAGACCAATTTCTAGAAAAGGACATCATGTTTAGTAAAGTGGAGGGACAGGGAAAATGAGAAGCATCCTCACTGAGATGAATTTAACGCAACGGCCACCGCAATGGATTCAAACATACCGACAGTCACGAAAACGGTGCAGGACCAGGTACTGGGCTCTCTCAGTCTCGGCTACTTACTTCATCTGTCCCATTACCTTCCTCAAGATTGGCATAAGCATGAAATTAATTAAGTTTTATAAAATTCAATAAATATTAGCTCCCTCCCAGAAATAAAACCTCAGGCTTATCTTAAACCAAAACCCACTGCCGTCAAGTAGATTCTGACTCGTAGCAACCCTATAGGTCAAAGGAGAACTGCCCCATAAGGTTTCCAAAGCTGTAATCTTTACAGGAGCAGATCACCAGGTCTTTCTTCCGAGGAGCTACTGGGTAGGTTTGAACTGCCAACCTTTCAGTTAGCAGCAGAACGCACAATCGTTGCACCACCAGATCTGCTTATGCCATACACCTTAGGTGTATTATTTGATCAAATCCCCATCACATCCTGATGACAGAAAGCATGAGCATAATACAATGAGAGTAATTAAATAACAGGCTCCTGGGTGGTGCGAACGGTTAACATGCTTAGCTGCTAACATAAAGGTTGGAGGTTCAAGTCCACCAGGAGGCTCCTCAGGAGGAAGGCTTGGTGATCTACTTCCAAAAAAATCAGCCACTGAAAACTATGGCCAGTTCAACTCTAACACACATGGGATCTCCATGAGTCAGACTTGACAGCAACTAGTTTACAGGAATTAAGTAAGTAACATGCCCAAGCCACAGAGCCAGTGAGTCACACAGCTGTGATTTCCTCCCCCTTCCCTCTTCAAAGGACAGCGAGGCTACCCTGCCAATTTCCTTCTCTCATCCCTAAACCATGTAAATACAGAGACATGCTGGTTCCTTCTCTTTGAGAGACGAAAAACAGAAAACATTTAGAAAGATGAAGGTAGTAAGGGTTCAGTACATTACCTCTACCTTAGGGCTTTGCATCTCAAGGCCAAAGCGAGAGGAAAATGCTGGACACAAAGGGATAAACATTTAAATTCTCTAAGAGCAGAATTTAAAGCACCGCTGTGGTTACAGGCTGTGGTAGGTAAGCCTCCCTCAAATTATAACATTTAGAAAATTGCCTATTTTGCATTTTAAACGAAAGCTACATGGTCTCATTTTTTATTGCACAAATTTGGAGTAATTTCTGATTAACAAGTCACTTTTAAGTTGCTTTCTATGCATGTTCCTTCAGAAATCCAATTACAATTCCATTATTGGGAGGAATGAATTAGAAAGTGAATAGATGCTTGCATAAAATTACCATACCAATGGTTTTCCTTGCATTGATAAGCAAATTTCTTTTTATATCAGGAACACTTCATACAAAGATGTTCATTATAGACACTAGAATCTGTAGGTGCTGCATACTGATCATACGGCATCAGACACTTGCCCAATTGCAGAGAGACTCAGGAGTCCTTTACTGTAGACTACAGACTGAAAAATGCTTCTTCTGGATGTGGACTTACTCATAAGAAAGTCTTTGATTTACAGCCACAAAGTTATTGCACATTCTTAAACGCATGATAATGACTGGATTTTTCTGATGTAATTGGTTTTTCCCGATGTGACTTCCAAGCTTTGAGGCTGAGAAAAATAAGACATCTTTGCACAGGTCAATGTGAAGGTAAAGTATAATTGTCCCATCCTGTGTGTGACTTTTAACCCATGAGAAAATCTGTAAGTGTATCATATGATGTTGAAGAATACTCACCAGAATAAAGGAATTGTCTACAAGCCGAGTCTATAACTTTTTCTGGGAGCCAGTGGTGGTTCAGGGGCAGAATTCTCATCTTCCATGTAGGAGACCCAGGATCAATTCCTGGCCAATGCACCTCAAGCACAGTCACCACCTGTCCGCCATTGGAGGCTTGTGCGTTGCTATGATACTGAACAGGTTTCAGCAGCGCTTCCAGACTAAGACAGACTAGCAAGAAAGGTCTCTTCCAAAAATCAGCCAATGAAAACCCTATGGCTCACAAGGGTCCACTGTGCCCAGGGTCACCACGAGTTGGGGAGCCAACTTGATAGCAACTAACAGCACCACCACATAATTTTTTCAATAGGCAAAATGGTCTCATTTTCTTTGAGCAAAGTAGTCATATGGATTTTAGAATTGCACTTACAAATTTAAGCACACATCCATTTAGAGACTGGATTTAGGCAAATATCATGCTTTTACCTCTTCTGCTTTGTAAAAAACAGTGACTAATTTGAATCCAGGAAGGGAATCACAATGCCAGCATTTGGTAATGTATTCCTTCATATTCTCACTATATTGGATAAAGGGGAATCGCACTTTTTGGACACTGTCAGCATTAGTCTAAATAATCTGTGGATGCAATATCCCTGCTAAATGGAGTGAAGGTAATTTGTAGTCATCACTCATAAGGAAGACTCCTTGCTCCGCAAATTTCCTCTAACATATCATCAATAACGACATCTGGATCTCACCCACTTGAGGTCCATGATGTGGGGTAATTTCACTGCAAGCTGAGCATATGACCTTCAGAAGAAGCTTTGGGACTACAGCTCTGACTCATGGCTATGTCAGAGTTCTTGACTTAAGCTCCACAAGTCTTCATCTTCCCCACCTAGTGGTTTAGCTGGAAGATAATGATGTGAAGCACTCCAAAGAGGACCAGAAGGGGAATATCAAAAGCACAGGAGTTCTGAGTACTCAGAGTGGTCAGGAATCCAAGCCTGGATTATATCTCCGTGGGAGGAAAAACATCAGGCATAAGTTTGGTCAGAAATGAAAATAATTTTTGAACCTTGTCTCTTAACCCCTCACTACGGATCCCTGCAATATGCCCTTGTACTAATATCCCCACAGTTGGATCTCTAGACAAGGGTCCTGCTTACAAGAAGGCATTCAGATGTGTCATGAAAAATAAACAAATCAAAAGTGGAGAGCAGAGTAAGAACATATGAAACACACTATAAACCGCCAGGGCTGGGAACTCAGCTGTGAAAATAGCTTGTTAAAGTCTCCCAGTTTTGATTAAACAATAAAACATGTCTTCAGAAACAGCCATGTTTGAAGTCCACCACCACTCCAAGACAAAATGAAGCCTTTAAAGAACTTTCAAGAGAGAAATCCATGGAATGTTTAGGAAAATAAAGTTCTGTTGACCTCATGTGCGAAATCTCACTTTAAGCTGAAATACAAGTGCCTACTGACAACCTCAATTGAAGAAGGTTTACTTGGGTGGGAGACTATCACAGAAGTAGCAATATTGCCTTGCGTGCTGTCTGTTATGGATTGAACTGTGTCCCCTAAAAACATGTGTTGTAAATCTTAACTCTTATACTTGTGGTGGAGCACTGGTGGCACAGAGATTAAGAGTTATGGTGAGTTATGGCGGATAACCAAAAGGCAGACAGTACGAATCTACCAGCTGCTCCTTGGAAACCCTATGGGGCAGTTCTACCCTGTTCTACAGAGTCGCTATGAGTAAGAATCGACTCAGTGGCAACAGGTTTAGGTTTTTTGTTTTATACCTGTGGTATGTTTCAACAAACAGATGCAATGCTGGAAGCACTCACTCGTCTATGCCAAGAAATTTGGAAGCCAACTACCTGGCCAATCGACTGGAAGAGATCCATATTTGTGCCCATTCCAAAGAAAGGTGATCCAACAGAATGCGGAAATTATGGAATAATATCACTAATATCACACACAAGTAAAATTTTTCTGAAGATAATTCAAAAACAGTTGCAGCAGTACAGCCACAGGGAATTGCCAGAAATTCAAGCTGGATTCAGAAGAGGATGTGGAACGTGGGATATCATTGCTGATATCAGATGGATCTTGGCTGAAAGCACGGCATATCAGAAAGATGTTTACCTGTGTTTTATTGACAACACAAAGGCATTTGACCGTGTGGATCATAATCATAACAAATTATGGGTAACATGGCAAAGGATCAGAATTCCAGAACACTTAATTGTGCTCATGAGGAACCTGTACATAGACCAAGAGGCAGTCATTCGAACAGAACAAGAGGATACTGAGTGGTTTAAAATCAGGAAAGGTGTGCGGCAGGGTTGTATCCTTTCTTCATACTTATTCAATCTGTAGGCTGAACAAATAATCCAAAAAGCTGGACTATATGAAGAAGAACATGGCATCAGGACTGGAGAAAGACTCAACCTTGCTTGCTGAAAGTGAAGGAGATTTGAAGCACTTACTGATAAAGATCAAAGTCTCCAGTCTCCAGTATGGATTACACCTCAACATAAAGAAAACAAAAATCCTCACAACTGGACCGATAAGCAACATCCTGATAAATGGAGAAAATAGTGAAGTTGTCAAGGATTTCATTTTATTTGGATCTACATTCTACGCCCATGGAAGCAGCAGTCAAGAAATCAAGTGACACTCTGCATTGGGCAAATCTGCTGCAAAAGACCTCCTGAAAGTGTTAAAAAGAAAAGATGTTGCTTTGAGAACCAAAGTGTGCCTGATCCAAGCCACTGTATTTTCAATTGCCTCATATGCATGCGAAAGCTGGACAATGAATAAGGAAGACCAAAGAACTGATATATCTGAATTATGGTGATTGGTGAAGAATACTGAATATACCATAGACTGCCAGAAGAACGAACAAAATCTGTCTTGGAAGAAGAACAAACAGAGTGCTCCTTAGAAGCAAGGATAGCCAGTCCCTGGAGAAGGACATCTTGCTTGGTAAAGTAGAGGGTCAGCAAAAAAGAGGAAGACCTCAATGAGATGAATTGACACAGTGGCTGCAACAATGGGCTCAAACATAGCAACGACTGTGAGGATGGCGCAGGACCAGGCAGTGTTTCGTTCTGTTGTACACAGGATCGCTGAGTCAGAACTGACTTGATAGCACCTAACAACAACAACATCCCTGTGGTTATAATCCTATTTGGGAATGGGTTTTCTTTGCTATGTTAATGAGGCAGTATTAGTGTAGGGTATGTCTCTTTTGAGATAGAAAAAGCAAACTGAGCCAGCAACAAGGCAAGCAAGCAGAGATGGGGGAAGACAGATGCCACGCCATATGAGATCTCCAAGGAATCAAGAAGCAGAAGTGGAAAAGAGACAAGGGCCTTCTCCCAAAGCCAACAGAGAGAGCCTTCCCCTAGAGCCAGTGCCCTCAATATGGACTTCTAGCTTCCTAAACTGTGAGAAAATAAATTTTTGTTTGTTAAAGCCAGCCACTTGTGGTATTTCTGTTATAGCAGCACTAGATAACTAAGACACTGTCCTATGTTCTTTGTCCCAAATGGAAATGCTGAACTTTGAATGCATTGAAGCAAATCAAACTAGATATAAATCAGGACCCAGCGTATTCTGACTAAAAACTTGAGCATATTATCTTGGGATATCATCACTAACATTGCTGTCTGGGTTGTATTTACAGTTATGGGGGGAAAATACATGCCTTTAATTAGAAGTCACTATGTTTCTTTCATTTCTATTCATTACCGCCTAAAGCATTAGAATCAGATATATAAACCCTACAGCTTTTCTGCCTGCAAAAGAATTTAATTTACTTGACAATGTCAACTACAATTCTGAAAGATAAAATAGCATGCTAGTGAAATTTTATCTTCAAGCATAATTAGGAAGAGTTTCCAACTAATGGCTTATATGCTACTTGGGTTGTTATCAAGTCATTCTGTAGAACCACCTTTCAATCACCATTTCTCCCTTTAAGTAACATTTATAAATTCCTCTTTCTTTACTTAATCCAACAAGCTTAAAACTTTCCTCTTTATTCTTACTGAAGACGTAATGAATGGGACTTGCCTTGAAACCACAATGGTCTGATCCTACAGCAAAGCCAGGGAAGTCCTCAGAAGATTTCCTTTCCACAAGCAAACTTTGCTCCAAGTCAGATGGAGCATAAGATTTATCTGAATCATTCTGAAATGAGAGCTAGAAATTCTGTGAGGTCAAGCTCTTGTTAAATTGCCAGTGTTTCTTGGTCTTTTAACACAGGTATGAGCTTTTGCTCCAACAAAAGTTTTGCTCTGTGAGAAAGCACCCTTCACAGTCCACTGAAGCATGAATCTATGTTGTATAATGTCTGCCGAGTGCTCCTGTAGGAGGTAGGGATGACACCAGTCTGAGAGGCCAACTGCTAACAACAGCTGGGCTCCGTACGAAGCACTGAGGTTCTAATCCCAGCCCAGTCCCTCCAGTGTGAGGAACCGTGCACAACTTGCATTTTCTTTTGGCCCATTTCCCCATTTGCAAGATGAGGGAGATTGGCAAGCATTCCTTGTTTCTTTTACCAACCAGGACTCTATAGAAATTACAAACGAAACAAGGAAGGAAAAGGATGCCGTGGTTAAATAAATAGGATGCAAAATGTTGTAAAATGGAACAGTTTCTTCAGGACAGGGCTTCTTTGTTACCTGAGCTGTTGTTTTCGTTAGCTGCCGTTAAGTTGGGCCCAACTCATGGCAACCCCATGCAGGACAGAACAAAACGCAGCGAGGTCCTAAGTCATCCCCATGATAGGTTGCTGATTGGACCATTGTGATCCATAGGGTTCCATTGGCTGATTTTCAGGAGTAAGTCACCAGGCCTTTCTTCCAGGTCACATGTACGCATATCTAATCACACCAAGACATTCTTGAGTAGTTTCTACTTGTAAACTTGTTAAGTGCCCACTGTGTGCCCATACTTTTTTATTTCTTTCAGAAGAAGCACATTCCATGTGGTAAAACAAATAACAATGACTCTTCCCTGAGTTTGGGGAGTAGAAATTGAGATAACAATACATTCCAAGACAAATGTCATCTGCAAGAGTGGAGCTCTTTCCTGGGCTCCTTGTCTGCTCCTATAACCACCTCCTCCATTGCATAAAGCTTCCCCTTTCCTGAGCTGTTCACTCAGCCTTCCCGAAGACCTGCCCCCTTCATTCTTTCGGGGACAGCATCTCTCCCGCTATTTGCACCACAGGTTTCATATTTAAAGGCAGTGAGGAGTCAACAGACTATTTTCTTTGGCAGCATGAGACAATCTTCCCTCACCTTATTCAAGCTTTCTTCCAGTTTTCTTTCTTTTCCTAACTGAATCTCCTTCATCATTTTTTGACTTTCTGCTCTGTTTTCTCTGAAGCTAAAAGGATGCTAAGGGCTTCTTCTTTTTCTCCCACAAAAAATATCCAGAGGATCTGGCTCCTACCCTGTTCACTGTGGCTGCACTGGGGAAGTTGGCTTATGCAGGGCACTTTCAGGAACCAGGAGCCCTGGTGGGTTAAGCACTTGGATGCTAACAGCAAGGTCAGTAGTGCCAACCCACCAGCCGCTCTGCAGGAGAAAGATGTGGCAGTCGGCTTCCGTAAAAGATTACAGCCTTAGAAATCCTACGGGGCAGTTCTACTCTGTCCTATAGGGTTGTTATGAGTCGGCAACGAGTTTTTCAGAAACCAGAACCCCTTCCCAGCAATTTTAGTATAGTTCAACCACAGACGCATTTTAAAAGATCAACCTAACCCATGGTGTTTTCAATCGCTTCAAATGCACACGAAAGCTAGACAATGAATAGGGAAGACCGAAAAAGAACTGATGCCTTTGAATTATGGTGTTGGCGAAGAATACTGAATACACCGTGGACTGCCAGAAGAACGAACAAATCTGTCTTGGAAGAAGTACAGCCAGAATGCTCCTTAGAAGCAAGGATGGCAAGGCTCATGTACATTGGACATGTTATCAGGAGGGACCACTCCCTGGAGAAGGACATCATGCTTGGTAAAGTAGAGGGTCAGCAAAAAAGAGGAAGACTTTCAATGAGATGGATTAACACAGTGGCTGCAACAATGGGCTCAAGCATTAACAACGATTGTGAGGATGGCACAGACCGGGCAGTGTTTCGTTCTGTTGTACATGGGGTCACTGTGAGTCAGAATGGACTCGACGGCACCTAACAACACAACAGAAACCCTGTTTTCCCCCCAAATTCTGCACTTTATAATCTTTACTCCCCCCTCCACCTGTCTATCAGTTCGTTGTACTGCGGTGGTTTGCATGTTGCTATCATGCAGGAAGCTATGCCACTGGTATTTCAAATACCAGGAGGCTCACCTGGTGGACAGGTTTCAGTGGAACTTCCAGACTAAGACAGACCAGGAAGAAAGGCCTGGTGATCAACGTCTGAAACTCAGCCAATAAAAACCCTACGAATCACAACAGAATATTGTCCAAGATAGTCCTGCCAATAAGCCCCTAGGTTGGAAGGCACTCAAAATACACAGTGGACTGGAGCACACCAACCATCATGAAGATGGCACGGAACTGGGCAACATTTTGTCCTGTTGTACACGGGGTCACCGTGAGTCAGAGTCGACTCGACAGCAACTAACAACAAAAACAACTTTATTCTCCACTTTGAAACTCCTACTTTGCAACAGCAGCAATTGTGGTTCTTATCAAGCCCACTGGCTTGGACATAGGTCATTTTAAGGCAGGAAATGTAACTTCAGAAGGCAGGGCACCAAGAGTTGAGCTGACTGCAGAAGGTCCCAAGGAGTGTTCAACGAATATGTATAAAGAAAGAGGAATAGGAAAGTAGGAGAGCGTATTTAGAGTAAGCCCATTAATGGACAATTGAAATCCCATTTTAGAGCAGCCGTCTGATAGAAATTGATGTTCCAAACGTGAGTTAAAATTCACCCCGAAAGGAAGTGACTGACCTTTTGACCTGAGCTTGGAATGTTGACTTCCTCCCCAGAAGACCTACCTCTCGGTTAATAAATCCTCTCATGGATTATGAAGATCAAATTGAAAGAAATGGCAAATGATTGGGAGAAAGACTTCATTGATCTTGTCCACATTGGAAACTGCAAACTCATCTCCTTTCCTCCTTACAGAAGTTGTTCTTCTCATATTTTAAAATTGGAACATCTTACCTTCAGATTTATTTTATATTCCAAACTCAATTTCAATAGGACTGTAACAGCTGACAGTAATACCATATGGGTTAACAGTTTAATGAAATGTTTATATGTTCTAGTTTGCAATTTAAAACAGGTCCTTTTTATTACATAAAACAGAATTTTAAGAAAATGGCATTAGATCTATGAAAGAGGAAATGAAGACCCCCTAACGATCTTGTGCATGTCACAAGATCACAACCAGGATTCGTGCATTTAAGAATCCTGCAACGCAGGTAAACAAATGCATCATTGCCTCCTGCTTGCTTTGGCAAAGGCAACAATTTAATGAGATTTAAATACACGCACGGATCAGACTCCCTCCTCTTCCACCAACTTCTTCTATAGAATTTAGAGAAGTCTCCCTCTGTGCCCACTCATGAAAAGAGATCCAGGCGCTGTGATGCAACAATGGGTTTTGGCCACGAAAACCCATCATGCTGATAAAATCCACCACAGACTTGCTCTGGCGATGGAAAAGTGTTGAAGATATAAGCAGTCTCTGGACTCCTCTGGAAGCAATGCTAAGCAACAAAAGGTTCCAACCAAGTCAGACACACTGCCCTGCCCTCGCCTGCTCCTTGGCAAGCACACGCTCAGGGAAGGGTGATATCACAGCACCAAGGTCTGGCAGGAAATGCTGGTGGTGCAGTGGTTAAGTGCTATGGCTACTAACCAAAAGGTTGGCAGTTCGAATCCATCTAGGCGATCCTTGGAAGCTCTATGGGGCAGTTCTACTCTGTCCTATACGGTCATTACGAGTCGGAATCGAGTCGACAGCAACGGTTTTTTTTTTTTTTAAGGTCTGGCAGCTCCTTAGCTCTCCGTTCCTTTAAAGAGATCCACCGCAGCAACCACAACTCTCACCAGAGACAGCTCCTTTGTTCCTTCCGAATAAATCCTCAGGAGACCGTGACTCAGGAGATCGTGAGCCAAGAGATGGCGTGTGTTTTGCACAAGCAGCAAGCAGTGGGTGAAATTGACTAGCAAGAGCCTCCTCCCCACACAAGACTCAGGGAGGGGCAGAGAGGGGGTCACAGCCCTGGTGTGAACAGGTGCTCTTGGACATACGCTGAGAAAACATCAACATTCAACGTGCCTGCGGCCCCAGGAAGGTGCTGCACCTGTCCCAGGTCAAGGTGGCGGATGTAAACAGGAAGAGTGTTCGCTTCTGACAGGGCTCACAAGCCCCTCTGTAAACACGTGGAGAACAGCTCTGCCTCTGCTCACAGACTGCAGAAAGCCAGTGCTGGCGTGTGCTGGATCTGGTGACCAACGGCAATCATGCGGTAATTACTAACAGCTGGTTTATTAGCTTTCCTTGTGCAGCCCTGGTGGCGCAATGGTTAAGCGCTCAGCTGCTAACCAAAATGTTGGTGGTTCGAACCTACCCAGTGGCTTGATGGGAGAAAGACCTGGCGATCTGCTTCCACGAAGATTACAGCAAAGAAAACCCTCTGGGGCAGTTCTGCTCTGTCACAGGGGGTCGCTATGCGTCGAAATCCATCCAACGGCACCTAACAACAACAGGGGTCAAACACCATGCAAAAGGTTTGCACGTATGACCTCGTTTAAACTTCACAATGACGCTATAAGGACAGTCTTGTTTTCAGGCCCATTTTACAGCTTGAGAAACTGAGGCAAAGAGAAGCGGAAAAGCTTATCTGAGATTACAAAGAAAATAATGGATTTGGGCAAGAAATCCCCGGGCATCTGATGCCAGACTGAGCTTCCAATCATTGCTTCACGTGCCCCCTCCCAGACTCAAACTGGGCTCTCAGACCACACTGTGAAGAAAGGGGTTTCCAAAGCAACGCCCCCCAAACATGTCCACATGTTACTTCCCAGAACCTGCAAATAGGTTACGTTACAAGGCAACGTGGAATTAAGGTTGCAGATGAAATTAAAGGTGTTAAGCAGCTGATCTTAAAATAGGTAGAGGAGCCCTGGTGGCACAGTGGTTAAAGCACTCAGCTGCTAAACGAAAGGTCGGCGGTTTGAACCCACCAGCAGTTCGTTCTTCTAGCAGTCCATGGTATATTCAGTATTATTTGCCAGCAATATAATTCAAATGCATCAATTCTTCTTCAGTCTTCCTTACACACTGTCCAGCTTTCACATGCGTAGGAGGCAACTGCAAACACCCTGGCTTGGGTCAGGTGCACCTTAGTTTTCAAAGTGACATCTTTGGTTTTTAACAGTTTAAAGAAGTTTTTTTTTTTTTTTTTTTGCAACAGATTTTCCCAATGCTATACGTCCTTTGACTTCTTGACTGCTGCTTTGATGGGCATTGCTATCCTGATAGTTCAGGACAAAAACCAAACCAAACCCATGGCTGTTGAGTTGATTCCGCCTCATAGCAATCCTGTGGAATGGAGTAGAACCACCCTATAGGGCTTCCAAGGGTGTAATCTTTACAGAGTCAGACAACCACCACTTTCTCCCACGGAGAAAACAAATCTGTCTTGGAAGAAGTACAGCCAGAATGCTCGTTAGAAGTGAGAATGGAGAGACTTCGTCTCACGTACTTTGGACATGTTATCAGTAGGGACGAGCCCCTGGAGAAGGACATCATGCTTATAAAGTAGAGGGTCAGCAAAAAAGAGGAAGACCCTCAATGAGCTGGATTGATACAGTGGCTGCAACAATGGGCTCAAGCATAACAATGACTGTGAGGATGGTGCAGGACTGGACAGTGTTTTGCCCTGTTGTACCTAGAGTCGCTATGAATTGGAACTCACTTACCATCACCACAACAACATCCTGGATTATCCAGGTGGGCCCAATGATATCACAAGGGTCCTTAAATAGGAGAGAGGAAGGCAAGAGAGTCATTCGATGTAAGAATGGTTTGAACGTCCATTGCTGGCCTTCAAGATGGAAGAAGGGGCCAGGAGCCAAGGAATGCAGGCAGCTTTTAGAAGCTAGAAAAGTCAAGAAAATGTATTCCCCCCAGGGCCTCCAGAAAGGAACACAGTCCTACCAACTCCTTGATTTTAGCCTAGTGAGACCCATTTCAGACTTCTGACCTCCAGAACTGTCAGATGATAAATTTGAGTTGTTCTGAGCCACTAAGTTTGTATAATTAGTTACAGCAGCAAGCTGAAACTAATACAGAGCCCAAGACTCAGTAATTGGGGTCTGGAAGCAAGAAGATGATCAAGAGCAGATGAGAATAAGACCTAAGCAGAGATGATTTCTTTTCAAACTAGTTCAGAGCTTACACTGGAACTAGTGGATGATTTCAAACCAAAAAAATCAAACCTGTTGCCATTGAGTTGCCTCTGACTCACAGTGAACCTGTAAGACAGAGCAGAACCGCCTCATAGGGATTCCAAGGCTGTAATCTTTATGGAAGCAGACTGCCACATCTTTCTCCCTCGGAGCCACTGGTGGGTTCGAACCACTGACCTTTGGGTTAGCAGCCCATTGCTTAGCCCCCGTGCCACCAGGGCTCCTCAGTGGATGATTTAGGAGCCCCCAAAATCACCACTGTGCACGCACGATGAAAGGCGGGCAGTGGGTCCTTCCTCTGGGAAGAGAAACTGCAGACTTGTAGGAGAAGCTTCTTGGCATCATTTCTGGTGCTGCCTCTATCTGTCATTCTCATCAGCGTGAGGGTTCAGTCATTCCCACCCAATCCGTCTGTCATCTTAATAGAATCTGGAGGAAAAGAAACCGTCTAGGTATTGTCATATATAGTATCTGTCCTGGTAGCCTCTACCTGCCAATTAGAGCGCAGACTGATGCTCCGAGTGGGAAGAACCAGGAACAGAGCACCCTGCGAGGATCCACGCCTGGCCACACTGGTTTCCATGGGCACACGGCTCTTAAGCAGGACGGCCGCCAGTGCAACCTTCAATAAGGGACTGGAGACAGCGCCATCTATCGAGGACCATACACCTTGCTGTTTCAGCAGACGTTTTATCCGTGGAACCATGGAAGCTGACTGTAGAGGTGGCGGCACCCTGGTATTCAAATCTCGATCTGGCTGCCAGGGAGAATAAACCTCACTCATCAGAGATCACATGTTAACAGATCTTACCCTCTTCAGGGCGAAGATTCTTCACTTTAAAATTGGGGATGATAATGCCCACATCATAAAGTGGTACCGGCAAAGTATATGCAGAGCGCAACACCGCATACTCCATACAGGGTGCCCGTTTATTTAAATGCCCACATTTAAAAGTGTGGCAGAGACTGCCTCTGCTCACCATCGTCAGGGCCCCCCCTCTAGCACACTGCTCAATGCCACTGCCCGGCCACTGCTCACCATCGTCAGGGCCCCCCTCTAGCACACTGCTCAATGCCACTGCCCGGCCTCTGCAGCAAGGTGGGACCACACCCTGGCACTCAGCAATGGGAGACGGCAGAGGTGATATGAGTCATTTTCAGGTGGAGACAGGGTCCAAAAAGACAGCATCTACAGTCTCTTCTTTGGTTCCTTAGCCAGATGCAGAGGATACGGGGGAGGAAACCCCCAGGGGATGGTGGGCAGAGAGACCAGATAGCAAGAGCAGAGGCTCTGGACCCTGGAGAAGAGTGTCCTCCTCAGTAGGCCACATAGGACTGTGGTGTGAGCAACAAACAACCCTTACTGTGTTAAGCCACTGGTTACAGAAATTAGCCTAGACTAATACGTTGAACCAAAAAAAACCCAAACCAGCTGACATTGAGATGATTTGACTCATGGTGACCCCATTTGTTTTAGAATAGAACTGTGCTCTATAGGGTTTTCAATGGCTGTGATCTTTCAGAAATAGATCACCAGGACTTTCTTCCGAGGCATCTCTCTGGTTGATCTAACCTGCCAAGCTTTTGGTTAGTAGCCAAGTGCTTAACCACTTGTGCCACCCAGGAACTCCAAGTAATATGTTAGATTTTTATGAACCAAGGAGCTTCCCCAAGACTGATGATTCGGCAAGCTATGTCTCCATTGCCCACCTTTGGAACCTCAAAGAAAGCAAGACACTCTCCTCTATCAGACTGATATTTCTTTGCTAAGCGTTTTACCCGTTTTCAAGCAAATCTACCTTAACTTATTTTTTCTACAAGATCCTAAATTTCTAGAAGCAGCAATCTAATCTATCCATTCACAGCCTCTTTGGAAGCAACATCACCAAATGAGTCAGCCTCAATCAATGAGGAATGAGTGAAGGCAATTTGAATTGCCTGCCACGGTCACTTGCTCGTTTGGTTCAGCCTACATTATAGGGAACCTTTCAGCTAAATTGCCTTTGAATGGCCCCTGGGCATAGTGCTGCAACAGGACTATGAATTAGCCTGACAACACAATGCTGTAACTGTAAATGTTTTCCCTAAAATGTTCAACATGAGCAGCACATGCCACAGTACAACTAAAGATAGACAAGGACTGACTTCATGGCAGAATACTGGGAAGGGGTGGTAAGCTTCTTTTGAATAGATAACTATATGTTGTATTTGATTTTTAAAATATAAATGCATTAGACCCAAATTAGCATGAACCCATATAGCAATTACTGACTGCGTCATTCACTAGGAATTGATCACACGCTGTTTTATGACATCTTCCCTGTTGCCCTGAACCCACACTAAATCCTTAATTATCACAGTGTGTTTCCA
>NW_004444083.1:1124242-1126004 GCF_000243295.1 Trichechus manatus latirostris | reverse complement strand
ACACACACACACACACACACCCAGCACCGCAGAACCAAATGTGTTGTCCTGACAAAGTATCCAAACCACACACAGAAGGTGCTGGTAAGACAGTGAGGCCATCAGCATGGCCCCCAGGATGGTTCTGTACTGGGTGCCTTCTGTGGAATAAAGGTTTTTTTTATTGCCCCATGAACTTCTGAAACAGCCTCGTGCAAGAGGGCTCCCAACAGCATAACGTGTTTATGCTTAATTTATCTCAGTTTTAGAATGATGGGAAGGAATTTCCATAAACCGAGGGGATCGGAGGCACTTCCTTTAGTCTGGAGTCCAATCTGATCTGGGTCCACTTCACTCAGATCAACACAGGCGGGCCAGGAAGTGTCCCGCCAGCCCCAGGGGAGATTCCATCAGCAACAGTGGGTTTCTTCCAGCTGCAGGGAGTTAAAATCTGAATAACCAATTCAGCAATGTTAAACATAACCCCTCCCCTCAGGATAGAAAGAAACAGTCCATTTGAGCTTGGCCAAATCTCCTGGGATTGCAGATTTAGGGGAAAAAAAAAAAAAAGACACCATCTGTGAAAGAGGGAGGCCAAGGAAGTGTAAGCTCATCAGCTCTCTGAACTGTTCAAGTTCACTAGGGACTTAGCCTGTTATGAGTGTGGTTGGCTCCCTGAGTCACCCAGAGCCACACACGGGTACAGCGACCGCCTGGGAGGGAGGCCAGCCTCTGAGCTAAGTGCATCGTGCTTGTCAGTTTCCATCAATTCTCACAAAAGCCCAGCTATATACACACTATTATCCCAGTTACAGACGAGGAGACTGAAACCTAGAGAAAGCTAGTAAGCAGATGAAGTTGGCCCTTGGCCTCAGTAGATATTACTACTAAAAATATGCTCTGTCCATTAAACATCCGGATACCTTGACACAGATACGTTGTTAGCTACAGTTAAGTCAGCCCCTGCTCATAGTGACCCCTTGCACCAGGGAACAAAACACTGCCCGGTCCTGCACCATCCCCATGATCGGTTGCAGATCAGACCATTGTAATCCATAGGGTTTTCACGGGCTGATTTCTGAAGTAGATCACCAGGCCTTTCTTCCTAATCTGTCTTAGTGTGGAAGCGCCGCTGGAACCTGTTAGTATTATAGCAACATGCAAGCCTCCGCTGACAGGTGGTGGCTGGACATGAGCTGCATTGGCCAAGAGTCGAACCCAGGTCTCCTGCATGGAAGACAAGAATTCTATCACTGAACAACCAATGCTCCCAGCACAGCTACAGGGTTCACAGACATCAGTTCCAGCAAAATCCACAGGAGAGGACAGAATCAAAGAAAGGACTGCACAGGTCCCTCGCCTATCTACGGGAGGAGATTTTGTTGCGGAACTGCCTCCTCATAGGCTGCCTCTCACCAATATTTTCACTAAAAGGCCTCCCCTTCCCATGGAGGTTTTATATTTTGTAACAGATTTCATCACTGACAGCATATTTGATTTTTACTGCTGGGAAAAATAACATCTCACTTCTTAAATCAATTCCAGGTAGTTCCCAACTTAGGACATATTCAAGTTACTCACTTATGACTGTTTTTTTTATTTTATTTTTTTAGTGCATCTTAGTGTGGCTGCAACAACGGGCTCGAGCATACTAAGGATGTGCGGATGGCGCAGGACCGGGCAGTGTTTCCTTCTGTTGTCTGCAGGGTCGCTAGGAGTCGGAACTGACTCAACAGCGCCTGACAACAGCGACAACTATATGCAACATTGCAGAGCGTAATTT
>NW_004444083.1:1117442-1118702 GCF_000243295.1 Trichechus manatus latirostris | reverse complement strand
TTATTTATTTATTTATTTATTTATTTATTTTCCGCAGTGACTTTGATCTATTATTAACTCTACTTATTAGAGGAGTTCAATGCTTCCATTATGGTTTGGCTGGTGATCAGGACACACCCTCTGCCACCACCACTTACCAGCACACTGCATGGAGTGACAACACCGATGTTGTCACCTCTCCTTGCACAAGGCAGAGGGGAGAGATAAGTGGATTATTTCAGAAGACTGAGGTCCCAAGTGGAAGCAGAGCCTATTCTGCCCCACCTGGGGCCCCAGGGAAGACCTCCTGAAGGACTTCCTGACTTGAGTCACAGGAGTCTTGGCAAAGAAGGTAGGGAAGAACATTCTAGACAGTGGGAACAGCATAAGCAAAGGCACAGAGATGTGAAAGAATCTGGGGTTCTGAGAACTATGGAGCACAAATCAGAAGTCAGAGAGTGACGTAAATGAAGCTGGAGGGGGAGGCAGAGGGCGGTTGATGGGGACAGCCTTGTGGTCCAGGCTAAGGAACCAGAACTGTATTGTATGACTGATGGACAGTCCACCTTCCAACTCATAGCCACCCTATAGGACAGGGTAGAACCGCCCCATAGGGTTTCCAAGGAGTGGCCAATGGATTCGAACTGCCGACCTTTTGGTTAGAAGCTGAGCTCTTAACCACTGGGCCTTCAGGGCCCCCTGCTACTTGTAGTAGGGGAAAAAATAATGTCTGCATTTTCCGTTTGCGGAAGGCTCAACAATGAACAGAGTAATGATGTAAAACTTGCAAAAGCAGGAACCTGTGTAAGCCAGAAACCTGTACGAAAAGGAAAACTGAAATATTTTCCATTAATATAGAGAATAGAAAAGTAGTAAGACTGCACCCTGTCAAAGGCGGAAAACTTGCGAGACCTGGAAAAAGAAGGCAGCTCCATGGAGTCCCAGCTCCCACAGGTTTCACCGTATTAGCAAAAACTGGAACACTCCCAAAAGTGGCAAAATACATTATATCCATTAAACCCTATGATAACAAGTACAAAATGCAGAAAATGTTCAGGTTCTATCACATAATTTAGTGCAATTAATGCTGTTGTTGTTTGCCCTCGAGTTGACTTCTTGGTTTATGGCGACCCCACGGACAACAGAAAGAAACCCCGCCTGGTCCTGTGCCATCTTCATGGTCATTGGTACATCTGAGGCCACTGTTGCAGCCATTGTATCCATCCATCTTATTGTGGGTTTCCAGTGCATTAACAGCTCTAGTAATAAAATGTTATGAGG
>NW_004444083.1:1114296-1115449 GCF_000243295.1 Trichechus manatus latirostris | reverse complement strand
TGCAAAAAGCCTTTTTATATATGTTATCAGAGATGATGACAGAGAAAAATCATTAGTTGTATAGGAGAAATAAGGGACCCTAAATCTCTTTTGGGCATCAGGGAGGACCAATCGCTAGAAAAGGACATCATGTTTGGTAAAGTGAGGGTCAGTGAAAACGAGGGAAACCCTCAAGGAGCTGGACGGAGACAATAAGCGCAACAATGAGATCAAACATGTCAATGATCACGAAGAGCAGGACCATGCAATACTTCGTTCTTTTACGCATGAGGTCTCCATAGTCAGAGCCAACTGGATGGCAACTAACAACAACAATCTGGATTAAGATTGTTTATAATATTGTAATTATCCAATGCAATGTATGATAATATTATATAACGTATAATAATATTACCCATAAGGTAATGTGATAATTTCTAGAAGAGGTGAACTTTCAACTTCCTAAAAAATATTTCCATAACTATATCTTGTTTAAGGAGCCCTGGTGGTACAGTGGTTAAGTGCTCAGCTGCTAACCAAAAGGTCAGTGGTTTGAACCCATCAGTTGCTCTATGGGAAAAAAGACTTGAGATCTGCTTCCATAAAGACTGTAGCCTTGGAAACCCTGTGGGGTGGTTCTACTCTGTCCCGTGGGGTGGCCAGGAGTCAGAAGCAACTTGATGGCAACTGGTTTTTATATCTTGTTTACTTTCCCTGGAAATTAAAAACAAACAAACTTGCATACACCCTAATGAATCACATTTTAGGAACAGTGTGATCCTTGGCTTGGGTGTGAAATCAAACAGGTAGGCGTTGAGGATGGGTAGTTAATTCTGTAACACCTCGCTTACCCCCTGCCCAGCTCTCCTAGAGGGTGACTCACCTGGACAGATAAGAGACGCCCGAGCCATCGAGTGGAAGAGCAGATTCCAGAAGCCCAGGGCAGAGCCATCCTGTCCAGGTATTGGCATAGGTGGGATTCAGGTGGAAGAGAAGTTTAAATGAAAGTACTGAGACATCTCCCATGGATCTCCATTATAAAACGACATACGATTAGACTGGAATTGTGATTATCTCAGAAAGTAAGTCAAAAAAGGTATGGTGATGGAGTGATTAATATTTACTTCCTAACCCAGAAATCCACAATTAAAATGCTATACGGTTATTTGTAATC
>NW_004444083.1:1111383-1113681 GCF_000243295.1 Trichechus manatus latirostris | reverse complement strand
CGTGCTAAGAATTTCTCATCTGTTATTTCAATGCTAAAAGTATTTCATCCATAAAAAGCTCTCTGCTAACATTGGCCCACACAGCCCTTATTATTATTTCCTTATGTGTAAAACTAAACAGAACCGCACCCAACGCACCACACCAGTTTCCATGGAGTCAGTTCCAACTCCTGGCAACCCCATGTATGTCAGAGTAGAACTGTGCTCCACAGGGTTTTCAGTGGATGATTTTTTCGGAGGTAGATGACCAGGTCTTTCTTCTGAGGCTCCTCCGGGTAGACTCCCACCTCCAATCTTTCGGTTAGCAGCTGAGCACGTTAACTGTTTGCATCATCCAGAGACCGAACCTCCATCTGTCATTTCTGAGTATTGTGGTGGCTTGCGTATTGCTATGATGCTGGAGGCTCTGTCACTACCATTTCAAAGACCAGAAGGTTTACTCATGGTGGACAGGTTTCAGCAGAGCTATCAGACTAAGACAGACTAACAGCATCTCAAAACCTGGGATCAAGAGGACGGTGTTTTCCCTCATAGAAGATTGAGACGTAGAGCTATTTAATGAGTTACCCTTAGTCTCAGAGCTGGTCAGTGAAAGAGCTGGGATTCTTTTCTTCCCTCTTATAATACTAAGTGTATAGTCTCAGTCAGATTCTTCTGACTCGCAAGTATGTGGAGAGTAGAATTGAGGAATTCTTTATTAAGACTGGAGAAATCTATTTTTTTATTAAGGAATTCTTTGTTAAGACTGAGAATAATATTCTAGTGCTTCTCTAAAATAATATTGTTTACACTACTGTCATGGATTGAATTATGTCCCTCCAAAAATGTGTGTATCCTCAATTTGGCTGAGCCATGATTCCCGGTTTTGTGTGATTTTCCTATATGTTGTAAATCCTGCCTTTATGATGTTAATGAGGGAGGATGGGCAGCTGTTGTGTTAGTGAGGTAGGACTCAATCTACAAGATTGGATTGTGTCTTGAGGCATCTCTTGAGATATAAAAGAGAGAAGTGAGCAGAGAGACAGAGGGACCTCATACCACCAAGAAAGCAGAACTGGGAGCAAAGCGCATCCCTTTGGATTCAGGGTCCCTGCGCGAAGAAGCTCCTAGTCCAGGAGAAGTTTGATGGGAAGGCCGACAGAGAGAGAAAGCCTTCGCCTGGAGCTGATACCCTGAATTGGACTTTCAGCTTACTTTACTGTGAGGAAATAAACTTCTCTTGGTTGAAGCCATCCACTTGTGGTATTTCTGTTATAGCAGCACTAGATGACTAAGACACCACCAAGCCTGAGTGGAGGAGGACTTTCCAGATAAACTGTCACTTATATTTCCCTTTAGTTAATCTGTGTCTACACTGGGAGGAAGAAAAGAGACGGGTTGTTTGAATCAGAAAGAAACAGAAAAAGAAATTGAACAAATGCCATCGGCTTCTCATTGATGTGTTAATTTATTGATTCATTCAAGCTCTCATTGAGTTTGCCTGTGTGCACAAATTAGTTTCTCATTCAAAAATCTATACACAAATCGTTTTGTGACATTGGTTGCAATCCCCACCATGTTCCAGCACTCCCCCACTTTCTCTTTCCAGCCTGGGTTCCCTGTGTCCATTTGTCCAGTTTTCCTGTCCCTTCCTGCCTTCTCATTGTTACTTTTGGGCAGGTGTTGCCCATTTGGTCTCAAAATGGTCTCGTATACCTGACTGAACTAAGAGGCACATTCCTCACGTGTTATTGTTTGTTTTATAAACCCACTGCCATTGAGTCGATTCCGACTCATACGGACCCAACAGCACAGAGTAGAACTGCCCATGCGGCTTCTAAGGAGCACCTGGTGGTTTGTTTGATAGGCCTATCTAATCTTTGGCTGAAAGGTAGACGCCGGGAGTGGCTTCCGTTCTAAGGTTGCCAGACTTTTACTGAGTTTTTACTACGTGCCAGTCTTTGTTTTAGGCACTGAGGATACAGGGGTGAAGAAACAGGAATTGTCCGAACCTCATGAAGGCTTCTAATGCATCAAGAGAAGAAGAGAGGCAGGTCATCAGTGACTGCCCACTGACTATGACTGCAATGAGGATAAATGCTTCAAAGGAATGTGCAGGATTCAAGAGACCCTCTGACAGAGCGCCATGACTGTGCGATGTTTCCTAGGGCTTCCGTAACAAAATACCAAACTGGGTGGTTTAAAACAACAGCCATTTACTCTCTCGGTTCTGGAGCCTAGACGTCCAAATTCAGGGTGTCAACAGGGCCAGGCTTCTCTAATGTTTCTAGGGGAGAATCTCCTCTATGCCCTTCTCTT
>NW_004444083.1:1109707-1110927 GCF_000243295.1 Trichechus manatus latirostris | reverse complement strand
GGGGAGAAACAAACAATTCAACCTATCACTTGCCCTTCAGCTGAGACTAGAAATATGAGTAGGACTTAGGCAGGTGGTGAAGGCTTGGTGGTAGGGAAGCGGGTAAGAGTACATGGCAAGGCCAAGAGCCCCATCAGAGTCTGTGTACTTTTCTACTGTGCCCTTCATCTCTATAAAACCATTGCCAGCGAGTCGATTCTGACTTATAGTGACCCTATAGGACACAGTAGAACCGGCCCATTGGGTTTCCAAGGAGCAGTTAGTGGTTTCAAATTGCTGACCTTTTGGTTAGGAGCCATAGCTCTCAACTGCTGAGCCACGAGGGCTCCATTTCTACAGGAAAGCTATATTACTGCATCAGGACAATGCCTGAAGGTATTAAACATTCAAAAAGTTAGCCCCCCAAAGTAGTAGTGGACAGCAGGTAAAAATAATTCAAATGGTTAGCCTCATGTTACCTATTTCTTATATAATGGAGTTTTTTTTTTGTGTTTTTTTTAAGTTATTTAACACCATCACTGAAGACAGCCACCCTTGCCTTGTAAGGGAATGATACAATGTCTCCTTAGGGTTCGCATGATTACCTAGAAAGGCAACTTGCGAATGGGGTGAGTCGGCAAAAGAACAGACCCTGACCTAATGAGGCTTACATTCTAGGGGAAAGAAAAACAATTAAAAAACAAATATAACAGAAAACAGGGAGTAACCGTGGTTATAAAGAAAACAAAGGAAGGCAAAGGGATAGAGAGCAATAAGGGCCATTGGTTCTCATGGGGTGATCGGGGTGATGGATCACACAGAAAAGGTCCTGTTGGAGAAGAGACCTGAAGGAATCTGGAGAATTAGCCGTGCAAACAAGTGAACGGTCATTTCTTATAAAAACACAATTTTGACAAACATCTCTAAGAGAATCAGTAGACTCCTAATTGACATAATAAAGAGTTTTTACAGCTGAAAAGCTAATGGAAGGGTTTATATAATTTATAACAACTCAGCTCTCTTTGTCATGAAGTAGCAGGAGGGGTTTTAAACACAGTTAATTGATTCCACAAAAAATGTATTAAATACAACAATATGTTAAAAAATTAGCCCAGCATATTTACGAAAATACCTGGGGGGAGGGGTGGGCATGGTTAGCAAAAAAAGTATAAGGTGCGTTATTTGCATAAAAATATGATATCTACATTGTTTAAGTGTAGTCCATACAATATGAAGCTTAA
>NW_004444083.1:1106383-1107945 GCF_000243295.1 Trichechus manatus latirostris | reverse complement strand
TTGTTTTTTTTTAATGTGGAGCTGCTGTTGTTATGTGTTTTTGGGTTTGTTTGCTTTGGTGACTGCATTAGGTGGATATTAGCCAATCTTATTTCCTTCATTATCTTCTCTGCATCTCTCCCGGCTTCCCCAAACCCAGGATTGCTAAATTTTACTGCTGTGTTTTCCCTTTTGACTTCTCCCAGGCAACTGGTATTTTCCTTATTTTGGGTAAAAAAAAAAAATGTTTTATGTACCAAAAGAAGGAAAATAAAGAAGAAAAAACACTGAAAAGAGATTATCTTAATGCTGTAAACAGATACAAACAAGAAAGAACTCAGATCATATCTGTCACAGTAAATTCTGATACTATTATGTTTAATTCTCTTTAATTGTATTTGTAAACTCTTTTTCTCATGCTTCATATTTGTCTTCAGTCTGTTCAACAGACCTTGGAAATGAGATTCAGTAAGTATATCTCACATTTGTGGACACGTTTCTCACTGATATTTGACCTGCTATTTAAAAAGAACAGGGGAAAAAAAAAGAATAATCAAAATTTTCTCTGAGTTGTATTCAGTTTATTTTAAACTACGAGATAACTGAATTAAATATTTTCAGTTCAGAAGATTATATTCTGCAGTTAATAACTGAGAGTCCGTGACTGAGGAATTGTCCTTAAAACATCACTACCAATTGGCTAGTGATCCCTGACACAGCAGAGAAATCTTCCTCCTTGTGTCTCTCCTATTCTGAGCCACAGTTCTTTTAAAAGTGACTCTAATTAGGCTCGTTTGGCTCAGAGGCAGAATTCTCACCTCCCATGTGACAGAAGCTGTGCGGCTCGATTCCCAGCCCAACGCTCCTCATGCGAGGTCACCACCCGTGTGTCAGTGGAGGCTTACCTGTTGCTATGATGCTGAACAGGTTTCAGCTGCACTTCCAGATGAAGAGGACCAGGAAGAAAGGCCTGGTGTTCTACATCTGAAAATCCGTCAATGAACACCCTATGGATTACAATGGTCTGATCCACAACTGATCTTGGGGATGGTGCAGGACTAGGCAACATTTTGCTCCATTGTGCACGGGGTCACCATGAGTCAGACTTGACTCCACAACAACACTTTTCTTGTGGGGCCAATTTTATATTTGAGCTTTTTTAACCATTTCGGGTTTAGGGTTAAATGTCAACATGTGTGTAAGTGTGTATCTGCTGGGGAGAGGCAGTGAGGTAAACATTACTACTATTTACCAATAACCAGTTCCTCTTTCTGGTATCTGGACAATCACACTTGCCTATCTCTCTGAAGCTAGCTTTGGTCATAAGACTCACTCTGGCCAATAAAAACGAGCAAAAATAAGGTGTGTCTCTTAGCTGCTGAAGCATTTGAGCCCAGGTTCTATTCCCTGGTTATCATGATCTTTGAAGGAAGCTCCATCAGCCTGGTCTCACAGCAAAGATGACATGAAGTGGAGTCCTCCCCGATGGGCTTGTGGCCTAAGAAATAAGCCTGCTTTGTTTTGGTTATCGACCATCGGAGCTGTTTGTTACTGCAGCATAACTTATTCCATTCTAGCTCATA
>NW_004444083.1:1103194-1104954 GCF_000243295.1 Trichechus manatus latirostris | reverse complement strand
TAGGCTTTTGGAGAGAGAGGAATCAAAGAGAAATGCATTTGGCACCAAAGCGCTGAGTTTTTACCATTGTGCTACATGAAAAAGATGGGTCTGGAGGCAATTTAACAAGTTTAAGTTACAACTTGGAAAGTAATAAGCAGTTGGCTTCTGAGATGTGCAACCAACTGGGAATGGTCTGGCAAAAAACGCTGCATTTCACATTTCTTAGTGAAATCCCAGGTTCATAGGCAGCACTTAGCATTTAGGGAATAATAAGTGAATTTATAAATCTTCTCATAGGTTTATCCGTTACCCGTGGAGTCCATTCCAACTCACAGCAACCCTATTAGAGAGAGCAGAAATGCCCCGCAGGGTTTCCAAGGCTGAAATCTTTACAGAAGCAGACTGCCACATCTTTCTCCCATGTAAGGGAGGTTCTAAACTCCGATCTTACAGTTAGCAGCTGAGTGCTTAACCACTGTGCCACCAGGGCTCCTGTCCCATAGGGCTTTTAAACAAAACAAAACCCACTGCTGTCGAGTTGATTTTGACTCATAGCAACCCTACAGGACACAGCAGAACTGCTCCATAGGGTTTCCAAGGCCGTAAATCTTTAGGAAAGCAGATGGCCACATCTTTCTCCCAAAGAGCCACTGGTGGGTTTGAACCTCCGAACTTTCAGTTAGCTGCCACTAGCACTCCTTCTCATAGGGTTTGGGAACCTGAAATCACTAAAAAAATGACTGTCAGAGTTATAAATACACTTTTCCCCGTTACGAAAAATACTGATAAAAGGAGGCTTAATGGGTATTTTGATTTCTAAACATGATTCAGAAGACAAACACAGGCATATTCAGAAGCTTCAATGATTTCATACCTTCCTTTGGAAGCTTGAGTCTACCCAGAGGTGCCTCGAAAGAAAGGTCTGGTGATCTGCTTCCGAAAACTCAGCCATTGAAAACCCTATGGAGCGCACTCCTACTCTGACACACGTGGGGTTGCCATGAGTCGGAGTCAGCATTGTTTTGTTTGGTTTTGTTTTTGTACCTTTGCACATTGGGCCGAGGTGAATTTCTCCAAATAATCCCAGATATACGGCTTCAGGCGAAGTACCTCTCGCATTTATACTTGTTTGTCTCATTAGTCAGAGCAGGCTAACTCCTTTAACAACCCCAATACTTCAGTGGTTTGACACATTGTAAGTTTATTTATGTTTTTGCTCACGGAACACTCTAAGGCTAGGCTTCCTGTGCAGGCAGCCACCCAGGCTCCTTCCACATTGCGGCTCCACCCTAACCTCCGTCCTTGGAGTCCTGGGCATGTGGCTGGGAGGTGGGGAAAAGAATGGGAGATCATAATGCAGATTTAATGTTCCAGGCTTAGGCCAGGCACCCATCACTTCTGGCCACATGCCATCGGTCAGGACTCAGTCACACAGGACACCTATCTGCCAAGGAGACTGGGACATGCAGTGTAGCTGTGTGCCCAGGAGGGAACAGGAAAGGAGATGGTGCACCCTTTGCTCCCTTGCTTGCTGGCTGTATGACATAACCTCTCTGCCAGTTTTCTGTTCCATAAAATGGGCATAAAAATTGCATCTACTTATTAGTACCACTACTCTATCTTTCCAGAGATCCACAACTGAGCAGGTTCTCAGAACTGACCTGAATTTTAAGAAGAGTATGGATTAGCAAAATTGCCAGTTGATTTCCAGTCCAGGCTATAATTTATCAGCTACCAGCTAGGATACTCGTTCCTGAGTCAAGCTGCCTAAAACACCA
>NW_004444083.1:1089293-1099191 GCF_000243295.1 Trichechus manatus latirostris | reverse complement strand
TTAGTGATTAAAAGCCAAGGTATCAAGAGTCAACACATTTCTGAGTATATTACAAAGGTCAATCCAGTAAAATTCAGTTCTTAACAGAGCTCAATGTTTTCAGAAGGACGCAAGTTGAAAGAAGTACCAACTAGTTTGTCTTCTCAAAGTCAACCACTGTCAAAGAAGGATGAAGTCAGAGTGGGGCAAAGTTTCATAATATCATTCTAAGGCTTTGAAGCATGCCCTCTCTGGAGGGAGGAGAAGCTGTCTAGTGGTTGTTGGCTGCTGTGGAGTCAGACCCTGATTCATGGCAACCCAAATACGATGGAACCAAACACTGCCGGGCCCCGCACCGCTCCCATGATTGGTTGCAGATAGGGCTGTTGTGATCCATAGGGTTTTCACTGGATGATTTTTGGAAGTAGATTGCCAGGCCTTTCTTCCTAGTGTGTCTTTGTCTGGAAGCTCCACTGAAGCCAGTTCAACATTACAGCAACAAGGAAGCCTCCACTGAGAGACGGGTAGTGGCTGAGCAGGTTATCTTAGAAGAGTGCAGTGCAGCCACTGATATTAACTCCTTCTATGTTTCCAGGGAATCCAGAGGGTGGTATGTTTTTCATGTACTCAATGGGACTTAGCAGGACCAGATTCTCCTTTTAAAGGTGAACAAACCATTCATTTCTGGGCGAAGGAAGGTTTAAATTAGCTATAGAAAAGGAAGGATATGTTCCTCCTGGAGAATACAGGATAAACAGAAGAATAAAGGCATTTTTCCTAGGGTCATATCTCCAGTAATCTTCTGAGGACCACGACACGCCCCACACTCCAAGTGCCACATCAGGAAGAAGTTTCCTTCATGTTCTGGAGCCTCGTGCTCACGTGACAGGAAATCACAATTCCCAAGAAATCGACTGAACGGTCAATATTATAAAACTGGCTTTGGAACCCCACAATCCAGCACAATAAAAAAACCTGAGGAGTCCAGCTTTTGTCATCCTCATCCCTCCAGGCTTTTCTGGCCTTGAAAATTATCAGAAATTTTTATGTTCGTCATTGGCATACGTTGCTAAAACTCTGAAACAGAATGCTGGAAATTCTCAGTGTCCCCCTGATACATACATTTTGAATGAATTAGTTTTTAAATTCCAGATACAAATTAATCGATGCCCATTATATAATTAACGGTTTGATGGGGTGCAAAAATTAACAATTTTATAAGACAAACAATCCCAATAAAGAGATTCACCAAGGTAACAGACTGTCTGATCCATCCAATTCAATATATAATTCAAGGTGATTTTTCAAGTTATCTAAAAGTACCAAAAAAAATTTAAAAAAAACCCAAACCGGTTGCCGTCGAGTCGATTCCAACTCATAGTGACCCATAGGACAGAGTAGAACTGCCCCATAGAGTTTCCCAGGAGCAGCTGGTGGATTTGAACTGCTGACCTTTTGGTTAGCAGACGTAGCTCTTAACCACTATGCCACCAGGGCTTCCCTGTTTTAAATAGGTATGTCTAATTGTATGCACTGTATTACAGCAATTTTTTAAAAAAATACTTGGACAAAAGATGAGGGAATTTTAAATGTGCTTTTCAAAATAGAAAGTAGAAATTAGAGATGAAATTCTGAAAAAGGGTTAAATGCTGACCATTTAGTTGTAAACACCAAGTGCTTTCTTTCTTCCTTCCTTCTTTCTTTCCCTCCCTCCCTCCCTTCCTTCCTTCTTTTTAAATCTGGTGACACGCGGAAATGGTGCATTTGATGCATTTTTAACCATTCTTGTTATCTTGGTAGAATGGGACTGACTAGAAGTATTCTAACCAGAGGTGGCTTTAACTGCCAGACCCAATCTGTATTAATCAATCCAAGGTCTTCAAGTACAATTTACTGTGCTGCTTCGGGAGCTGAATGGCACACAATTGTTCACAGCTGTTTCTAATTGCACCTTGATCCAATAATAACTAAACTGTTTAAAGTTCTAGCAGTAACTACTTAAGGAGATGGGCGAGATCAGTTATTGAAAGTAACACTTCCGGGCAGAAACCTGCAAGAATTGGAACCTGCGGAATGCGTAAACACAATTCAGCAGGTGGCACTGTTCCCTCAGTTAGAACACCCTTCGCTACCCATGACTGGAGTACTTTCTGCATAGCGATTACCTTTATTAATTTCTTCCATGGAATTCTGTGACCTAAATTAGTATCAATTTACCTCAGGAGCCCCGGTGGCACAGTGGTTAAAGTACTCAGCTGCTAACTGAGAGGTCGGCGGTTCGAAACCCATCAGCCGCTCTGTGGGAGAAAGATGTGGCAGTCTGCTTCCGTAAAGATTACAGCCTTGGAAACCCTAGGGGGCAGTTCTACTCTGTCCTATAGGGTCGCTATGAGTTGGAATCGACTCAATGGCAATGGGACACCAATCTTAAATAGACAGCCTGGCTTTTTTTAAGATACGTAGCCCAGATTTAAAACACACACACACACACACACACACACACACACACACACACAGAGCAGGTGTAAGAGTGAAAAACAGCTTGATTTCATCTCAGGTATTAGATAATGAGGTCAGGGTAGTGCTAAGCAGGTTACTAGAAAGTAAATTAATTCTCCATACCCACTAAAGACAACCCACCTGATGTGGGTTCCACTAATATTTCCATTCATATTAGCCAGATATATGAAATGGCCAATGTCTGTTTTCTCAGTCTTAGTACTACTGACACCTGGGGCCAGATAAGATTTGTTGTGAGGAGATGTCCTGTGTATTGGAGATGTTTAGTGGTCTCTACCCGCTAGATTACAGTAGTACCTTCCCAGCTGTGACCGCTGAAAATGTCTCCTGACACTGCCAGTTCTTCTGGGGGTAAAATCACCCCTAGTGGAGAACCACTGGCCAATGAGTCATCTTCCTTAATCCTAGGTACAGATCTCTGGCTTCATGACCAAGGACTCAGCTTTTCCACTAGCATCCTTTTAATTACAAGGTTTATTGCCCTTGTAATCTCAGTCCAAAGGTTTATGCACGTGTGATGCTGACAATTTTGAAGCTAGGAAAAGCACAGAGAAGAAAAATAAAAGCCGCCAGTAACTGTCCCGTATCATGATAATGACTGTTACAATTCCAAGTGCATCGCCTTAATTTTTTCAGTATACAGATGCATGTAGAGTGTGTATAGATAACCCTTTTTGATGCATTAAAGTATTAGTACCACGTGGCAGTACTATTTTGTGAGAAATCTCTCTTCATCTCCAAATATAATCCATGCCATTAAATATTCTATTAAGTGTGATTTTTCATGGCTATATAGTATTTGTTCCAAGAGCTATGCCATGATTTTTTTAAACTAATCTTCTAGCATTGGACTTTTTATCCAGTTCCAAAGGTTTATGTACATTACTTTTACTGTGTTCTTGGGATAAACCCCTAGCACTAAAAATTTTGAGTACTGATATATTTTAGTTCTGCCTTTACACAAAGGGAACAAGACAGTGAATGAAGAAACAAAGAAGAATAAAATGAAGAGGGTAGGGAAGGAAGGAAGGGAGGGAGGGAGGGAGGGAAGGAGGAAAGGAAGAAAGGAGAGAAGAGAGGGAAGGAAGGAAGGAAAGATGGAAGGAGGGAAGGAAGGAGGAAAGGAAGAAAGGAGGGAAGAGACGGAAGGAGGGAAGAGAGGGAAGGAGGGAAGGAAGGAGGGAAGGGAGGGAGGGAACGAGGAAAGGAAGAAAGGAGAGAAAGAGGGAGGGAAGGAAGAAGGAGGGAAAGAGGGAGGGAAGGGAGGGAGGGGAGGAGGGAAGGGAGGGAAGGAGGGAAGGAAGGGAGGAGGCAAGGAGAGGAGGAAGGAGGAAGGGAGGAGAGAGGAAGGGAAGAGAGGGAGGAAGGAAGGAGGGAGGGAGGGGAGAAGGAAGGGAGGAAGGGAAGGAAGGAAGGAAGAGAGAGAAGGTGGAAAATGAGAGAGTAAGAGATGAGGAAGAAACGGGTAAGGTGTAAGAGAAAGATGAGGCAACAAGGTAGGCGAGTAGGATTTTAGATAGGGAAAGCATCAGCAGTAGAAGCTGATTTAGAAATGAATGTGGCTGACATCCTATCCGCTTTTCTTTTCTCTCAGATTTGGATAGTTCATGTGACTTGTTGTCTTACAAAGACGACGCTACTCTCGCCCACCATTAAGGGAGCATGCACTTACAATTGCTTTTCCAGCCCTGCTTCTCATTCAATGATTCCTGTGACTGGCAGGCATTGGTGAAATGTAAAATAAAAGCGAGAAACCTTGGAAACGTTATGCTAAGTGAAGGAAGCCAGACACAAAAGGCCACATATTGTATGATTCCATTTACATGAAATATCTAGAATAGGCAAATTCATAGAGATAGAAAGCAGATCACTGGTTGGCAGGGCCTAGTGGGGAGTGAGGGGGTGGGGGGTGGAGGGGGCATGGGGAGTGACTGCTTAAAGGTGTGAGGCTTCCTTCTGGAGTGATGATCATGTTCTGGAGCCAGATACTGGTGAGGGTTGCACACCACTGTGAACGTACTGGATGCCACCAAATTGTACAGTTTAAAATGGTGGCATTTACTTTACCACAATAAAAAATAGAGTCGTGAATGAAACAAACAATAAAATAAACTATTTTTTAAAAGCACTTGAGTTGAGGTGGGGGGGTTTCAAACACGCATAAAGTGAGAAAAGTAATAGCTACTAATTTATTGAGTACCTGCTACCCATCACCATCTTAATCGTCACAACAACCCTGTCAGGTGGATATTGTTCCCATTTTACAAATGATGTAAGAGAGACTGAGAAAGGTTAAGCTGCTAAAGGATAGTCAACTACTGAACGGTGGAACCAGAACTCACTTCTAGGTCCAAAAAACGTGGCCGTGGGCCAAGTTCAGATTAACGAGGTGGATAAAATCCTTGGCTATGGCCTTACCAAGCCTGTGAGTTGATCAGACACAGAGAGGCCACGCAGTCGTTTAGAAGGGAGGACAGTCCCTACCCTGTCTGCCTGATTGAAATGTCTCATCTCAAAGGAGGCACTATTTCTCGGCAGAAAAAGAAACGAAATCACAGAACACAAAATGCTAAATCCCTCATCCGCCACCATCTACTTGAGCACGGTATATCTTCCACCTCCCACTTCTGCCGAAGGAGACCTACTCGATGGGGAGGGAACATCATGAAAAAAATAAAATACAAAGCTTTATGTTGATGTGACTGGCTTTAGAAATCATTTTTTTCTCTTGATGGCAAACAGACAGAATAGTTGATAAATCGACGCACCTCAGGTCATGAACTTTCATCAACTCACAAAGGATCAACACCATAGTCAACTGCCTAGTTTTTGTCTTTGTCACCAAAAGAAAGAAAAAAAGTAAGTAACCCAGCCAATCGCTCCAGAAGTGACTGACTAGTTATGTGCACCAGCATGTCCCAGTTGCCATCAACTTGAGTCCGAGTCATGGCAATCCCATGTGTGTCAGAGTAGAACTATGCTTCAAAGGGTTTTCAGTGCTGATTTTTTGGAAGGAGATTGCCAGCCCTTTTTTTCTGTGGCATCTCTGGGTGGAATCAAATCGTCAACCCTTTGGTTAGCAGCCAAGCACATTAACTGTTTGCACCACCGAGGGACTTCCACCAATATCTGCTTCTCATGATTTGGATAGGGCTCTCCAATGTGGTTCCTGATGGGTTGTCGATCAAAAAACACACGGACAACTCCCTCCAACCCTGACGGGGATGACCGCAGCTCCACTTACAAACCATGGTCCATCATAGCTTCGGAGCCTGAGCTGTGTTGTCTGCAAACTCATACCCCAATGGACTATCTTACGAAAAGGGCAGCTTCCTCCCAGAGTGGCACTTGATGCAAAATATTATATAAATGCTTGGAACGTAATTACAGCAAACCTGGGGCTACAGAAAGATAGTCTCCAGCATGCCTACTCCTCCACAACAGCACCAAACTGGGGTACAGTGGGAGTTCTGCAAGTGTGAAAGCATCTCATCAGGTCAAGAAGGAACCTTGGAGCAGCAAGCAAGACCTAAAGCCAAGAATGGGCCAGGTTTTAAGGAAGAAGAAGGGAAATCATGTGAAATGGAGGACGTGAAGTATTAGAATGTGAGCAACATTTATGCTTGTTAATTAATGAAATGGGGTCTGAAAAGGGTCCTTAGAGGTGGTAGGTAGCTTCTAAGATGGCGCCTAATAATGCAGCTTCTAAGATTGGCAGCCAACAATCCTTGCCTCCTGGAACCCTGCCCTTGTGTGATCTTCCCCCCTCAAGTGTTGGCTGGACCTGTTGTAACTTGCTCTAAGATATCACTCCTGAGTTTACATTAAAAAAGTCTCTGGTTTTGTTCTTGCTTGCCCTCGCTTGTTCTCTCATTTCCTTGTTCTAATGGAAGCCAGCTACCACACTGTAAATTTCCCTATGGAGAGATGCTTGTTTCAAGGAACTGAGGAAGTCCGTGAGGAACTGAGGCCCTCAGTCCAACAACCTGTAAGAAACTGAATCCTGCCAACAACGCCATGAGTGAGCTTGGAAGTGGTCCCTCCTCAGTTCAACTTTCAGGTGACACCGTAGATCAGCCCTACAGCTTGACGGCAACCTCAGGAGAAATCTTGAGGCTGAGGCACCTGGCTCAGCTGGCCTCAGATTCCTGATGCCCTGAAACTGTGAGATAATAAACATTTGTTGTTTTAAGCTACTGAATTTGGGGTAGTTTTTTTTACAGAGCAACAGACAACAAGTACAACAGAGTCTTCAGATTCGTTTTTCTATTTTCTGAGATTTCACTGGTTAATAGACAAAGAGTATCTTTTTTAAAAAATTTAATATTCCTCCCTCCCTGTTATGGGTTGAATTGTTTCCCCCCAGAATTATGTGCTGTGAAATGCTAACTCCTATGCCTGTGGGGATCCATAATTAACGCCCATGGAAGGAGCAGTCAAGAAATCAGAGGACGTATTGCATTGAGCGAATCTGCTGCAAAAGATCTCTTTAAAGTGTTAAAAAGCAAAGATGTCACTTTAAGGACTAAGATGCACCTGACCCAAGCCATGGTGTTTCCAATTGCCTCGTGTGTCTGCGAAAGCTGGACAATGAATAGAGAAGACAGAAGAAGTATGGATGTCTTTGAATTATGGTGTTGGCGAAGGATATTGAATATACCATGGACTGCCAGAAGAACAAACAAATCTGTCTTGGAAAAGGTACTGCCAGAATGCTCATCAGAAGTGAAGATGGCGAGACTTCATCTCACATCCTCTGGACATGTTATTAGGAGGGATTAGTCCCTGGAGAAGGACATCATGCTTGGTAAAGTAGACAGTCAGTGAAAAAGAGGTAAATCCTCAACGAGATGGACTGACACAGTGGCTGCAACAATGGACTCAAGCATAACAATGACTGTGAGGATGGGGCAGGACCGGACAGTGTTTCGTTCTGTTGTACACGGGGTCGCTATGAGTCAGAACCGACTCGACGGCACCTGACCACAACAACAAACTGGTGGGTATAATTTCTCTCGAGAATAGGGCTTTTTTTTTTTTTTTTGGTATGTTAACAAGGCCCTATCAGTGTAAGGCGTGTAATAAACTAATCACTTTTGAGCTAAGGAGCAGGTTTGGCAGAGAAGGAAGGAAACACAGACAGGGGAAGGTAAGATCACTAAGGAATCAAGGAACAGAAGCCGACAGAGAGATAAAGGCTTCTCCTACAGCCAGTGCGCTGAATTCAGACTTCTAGCCTCTTAAACTGTGAGAAAATAAATTTCCATTCATTAAAGCCACGCACTTGTACTTGTATCACAGAAGAACTGAGGAAGTGAGACACCATCTCACAGGCTTCTTCTTCTTCTTGTTAGCTGCTGTTCAGTTGGCCCTGACTCCAGGTGACCCCATGTACAACAGAACGGAAAGCTGCCCGATCTTGCATCACCCTCACGATCGGCTGTGGATCAGACTATTGTGAGCTACAAGATTTTCACTGGCTGATTTTTGGAAGCAGATCACCAGGCCTTTCTTTCTAGTCTGTCTTAGTCTGGAAGCTCCGCTTAATCCTGTTCAGCATCGGAGCAACACGCAAGCCTTTACTGACAGACAGGTGGGTGCTGCCCACGTGCCTCGCATGTGGGAGACATGGATTCATTTCCCGGTCCACGCACTCTTGGGCTTAGCCATATATTAATGCCCCCCCTAAACAAATTTCCTACATAAAAAATAGCTCCTCATACCTCCTTATATAAATTAAGGATAATGAAAACTGTTTACCCGCCATTAAAAAAAATCAATGAAGGATCAGCATTTTCTCGCTTTGATTTAAATCTATTGGCTGGTTATCCTGAGCCTCAGGAACATACACTGATCAAGGAAACTATAGTGCTATTTGGCGTCCTGAAACACTTCAGACAAATATGCCCTCAAAATTCTTGGGCTACTTTAATACAAAACCAGTAACAGAGACCCGCAGAGACGGACAACAGCAAGCATCCGGTAATACATTCTCGGCCAACACTTGAAAATCACGTATCTGTTTGGTAAACATGTTTTTCTTGGAGAAATGAGCTGTAAACTAAAGTCTACACAGCAGAAAAATGCAACTCCTTTAAGGCAAGTGAGTAATTCCTATTACTAAGCTTTGCTTTGCCCGTAACATTGAAGGAAAAATGCAGAAAGAAGATGAGGGATTTTTTTTTTTCTCTTTACGTTTAAGAGCTTTAATAAATGAAGTTCATGACCCCTTTTTCTTTAATCACAAAACCTTTGTATATTGTCCTCAATTTCAAGTAAAATCAAGTGTACCACGCAATGATGCCGTTTCCAATCCCCTACAAATAGCTGCACTGTTGAAGCCAGACGAGAGCACTTGAGGAACAAAAAAGCAGAGTGACTACAACAGTTTTTTGTCAAATACGCTATGCCTACTTGTATGGGTAAGTAGCTTAATCGTGACCTATGTGTTACAATTAAAAGAACGGGAGGCTCTGAGTGTAGAAAATGAAGTATCATCACTTTTCATTTTACCATTCTTTACCATAAAACACATCTACATTAATTTCTCACAGGAAAGATGACATTTATCTCTTAGCAGAGGACTGACTAGCCTTTAACACCAGCTAGATTTCAAATCAAGGGCACTGAATCCATTCTGATGTTTCCAATTAGATGCTAATGGTTTAAATATATCTCCCGAATCAAGGGAGAAAAAAGAACAACAGCCTGAACTCAATACATGGTAAAGTAAACCAATCTTCAGGTGCCGAAAGATACACAGAAATAAAAGTAACAATCAAGACAAACACAGGATGTATGTAGCAGTGGGGGCTGGGTGTAGGTCAAAGGCATCAGCCTCAATTATGCAAGTAACTGAAGCTCCAGCAACCGGGACTAAGAGTTAAGCTTTCAATAAATGAAGCACTTTGCTTGGCTAATTCATAAATACATGCACATCGAGGCCATTACAGCTTTACTGGACCAATTCCATCCTCGCCTCCCCCCCGCCCCGCCACTTCATTCTGTTTGAGAAACGGGAAGAAAGCAAAGGAGAGATCTGCTTTTCTCTACAAAGAACAGACAAAGCATCAGGGCTGTGCAGAAGTCTAAAGAAAAGCAGATGAAATGAACGGGCACGGATTCCCCTCTTAACTACGCTCCGCAAAAACCACCAGACTCCTGGTCATTGAAAATGAGAGACCGTGTTCCTGGACAAAGGTAAACAAGGACCCTAGAGGATAACAGACAGCAAACGGCCTGCCAGCTCCATTGTCAAATCAGGGCAGACAGCAGCCCTGCCCTCTCTCCTGGACCCTCACAAGGTGGAAGGAAAGAGGGGTCATGTCCAGGTCAGCAGGTGCAAAGGCTAAGGCAGCTGGTGTTCAAACTGTATTCTAAAACACCTCAGCCCTCAGCA
>NW_004444083.1:1027315-1089193 GCF_000243295.1 Trichechus manatus latirostris | reverse complement strand
AAGTATCATCACTTTTCATTTTACCATTCTTTACCATAAAACACATCTACATTAATTTCTCACAGGAAAGATGACATTTATCTCTTAGCAGAGGACTGACTAGCCTTTAACACCAGCTAGATTTCAAATCAAGGGCACTGAATCCATTCTGATGTTTCCAATTAGATGCTAATGGTTTAAATATATCTCCCGAATCAAGGGAGAAAAAAGAACAACAGCCTGAACTCAATACATGGTAAAGTAAACCAATCTTCAGGTGCCGAAAGATACACAGAAATAAAAGTAACAATCAAGACAAACACAGGATGTATGTAGCAGTGGGGGCTGGGTGTAGGTCAAAGGCATCAGCCTCAATTATGCAAGTAACTGAAGCTCCAGCAACCGGGACTAAGAGTTAAGCTTTCAATAAATGAAGCACTTTGCTTGGCTAATTCATAAATACATGCACATCGAGGCCATTACAGCTTTACTGGACCAATTCCATCCTCGCCTCCCCCCCGCCCCGCCACTTCATTCTGTTTGAGAAACGGGAAGAAAGCAAAGGAGAGATCTGCTTTTCTCTACAAAGAACAGACAAAGCATCAGGGCTGTGCAGAAGTCTAAAGAAAAGCAGATGAAATGAACGGGCACGGATTCCCCTCTTAACTACGCTCCGCAAAAACCACCAGACTCCTGGTCATTGAAAATGAGAGACCGTGTTCCTGGACAAAGGTAAACAAGGACCCTAGAGGATAACAGACAGCAAACGGCCTGCCAGCTCCATTGTCAAATCAGGGCAGACAGCAGCCCTGCCCTCTCTCCTGGACCCTCACAAGGTGGAAGGAAAGAGGGGTCATGTCCAGGTCAGCAGGTGCAAAGGCTAAGGCAGCTGGTGTTCAAACTGTATTCTAAAACACCTCAGCCCTCAGCAAAATGTTGCTGCTACTGTTGCCGGTAGCTGCCACCCAGCTGACTCTGACTCATGGCAGCCCCGTGTACAACAGAACAAAATGTTGCCGGGTCCTGCACCATCGTCATGATCATTGGTATGCTAGAGTCCATTGCTGCAGTCACCATGTATCTTGAATGCCTCCCAACCTAGGGGGTTCATCTTCCAGCATTATAGCAGACAATATTCTGTTGTGATCCATTGGGTTTTCATTGGCTAATTTTTGGAAGTAGATCGCCACGCCTTTCTTCCTAGTCCGTCTTAGTCTGACGCTCCACTGAACCCTGTCTACCGTGGGTGGCCCTGCCGATACTGGAAATGCCAATGGCATTGCTTCCAGCATCACAGCACTTGCATTTTACTATAAAAATGTTACTAAACTTTAATTCATGCACAGTTTTTTGCCTCTATCTGTCCATCCCCAAACCGCTGCCCGTCAGTATGGGTTCCACCAGCCTCCCTGCAGATCCTCCTGGTCCTCTCTGTAATACCCATATGACTAGCAGGGGAGCTTTGCACCAGCACCGAAAAGGAAACAAACCCTGTGGCCTCCAGTCTAGGGTGTTACATCATCACCTCCTTGTGTATAATGTGTGTAAGAATTTCCACCTTAGCAAAACAAGGACGTGATTTGTTGCAGACATTTTTGTTGTTGTTATTGTCCCTCAGCTTCCGTTTTCCCTTCTGCCTCCCCAGCTTATCTGATACCCCTTGCCATAAGAGAAATGCCATAAGAGAAATGTCACCAGTGCATGTCACCACCCAGGCCAAACTGACTGGTTAGGGCTGGGCAGGTGGCCTTAGACTGTTGTATTAGTTTCCAAGGGCTACTGTGAAGAATTCTGAATATACCGTGGGCTGCCAGAAGAATGAACGAATGTGTCTTGGGAGAAGTACAGCCAGAGTGCTCCTTAGAAGCAAGGATAACAAGGCTTTGTCTCACATACCTTGGACACGTGATCAGGAGGGGCCAGTCCCTGTAGAAGGACATCATGCTTGGAAGAGGGTCAGGGAAACACCCTCAACGAGATGGACTGACAGACACAGTAGCTGGAACAATGGGCTCAAGTACAACAACGATTGTGAGGATGGCGTAGGACAGGGCAGTGTTTTGTTCCGTTGCACACAGGGTTGCTATGAGTCGGAACCGACTCGACGGCACCTAACAACAATGACAACAGGGCTGCTGTAACAAAGTACCAGAAACTGGGTGGTTTAGGAGAACATAAATTTATTGTCTCACAGTTCTAGAGGCTAGGAGTTCAAATTCAGGGTGTTGGCAGAGAGACGTTCTCTCTGAAGGCTCCCAGGGGAAGAGCGTTTCTTGTCTCTCCCGCCTTGTGGTAGCCCCAGGCGATCCTGGGCTTGCAGCTGCAGCATAACTCCCTTGTCATACCTGGCCATCTTCCCTCTGAGTGTCTCTCTGTGTTACTTCTCCTCTTTTATAGGGCACTACTGGACAGGAAGAGGAGCCCTGGTGGCACAATGGTTAAGCGCTACCCACCACCTATGGAGCAGTTCTCTTCTGCACGCATGGGGTCTCCATGAATTGGAATCAACTCAATGGCAACTAACAACAACAATTGTTACAGAAGAGCCTTGCCTAAACGGATAATAATATGAAGTCATTACACTTAACTCTCTCTCTATATATATATATATGTAGCAATATATATATATACACAATATTTTATTTCACTTTTAGCTTATGCATTTCTATCTGTTTTAACATGTATATTATATTAGTAACCAGCACATAGAATTAACCTATGTATTAACAAACTTATAGTTACAGGTGGGTAAGTGCTTATTTTGTTAAAAGGGTGTGTAATTAAACAATAAAAAGTGTAGAGTCCCTAGTAGGGGACCTCAGTGACCAAGAATGAAGAAACTAGTGTTTTCTTTGTACTAACAGGTCTCTAAATTGTCTTCCACTGAGTCTCTTTTTCTTAAAATGGCTCTAGCATATACATGGCAGGGTGGGTGTTCTCCCTCCCCACGCTTCCTCTTTTCTGAGAGGTGACTTTGGTTAAAAAGGAGAAGTAACATCAAGATTCTACTGGCATAATAACTACGAATGCACCTGATTTTTGCTAGAGAAAAGTCTTCTTCTTCTTTTTTTTTTAAATCATCAAGAAAAAGGTATCTTTGTCTCATAGAGGATTTATGATGAGGTCCCTGAGGCTCCCTTTACCCACGGGCCCTCCACCCCAAACTATATGCCTCTGATGCCTGAGGGATGGGGCACAGGAGAGGGTCAAGAAGTCCAAAGACTTTAGTAATCCTCGGCAATGAGAATGAAGAAGAGATCCCAGAGGAGAAGGAAACTCTTATACACAATCAAGGTGGACTCTGAATGAACTGAGGGGCTAGCTGATGGGAAAAGTAAACACCTGTTTTGAACGATCCCAAGAATAGAATAACAGTAAACTGTCCTTTGTGGTAATGGAAAGCACCTTTGCTGCCCTAGCAACTATTATAAGCATAACGAGGCGGTGACATATGAGGCTTCTAGCCCTTCTCATAAGTATCACAAAAACAATTTGTAAGGAGAATGCGTGAATCCATCAACATGGAAAAAAACATAATGTCAGTAGCATCATTCACTCACAAGGTGGTTTTCCTGGTTCCCAGGATGCTTAACTTCATTTATCCCCATTACTTCCCGATTAAATTATTTTATAATTCCTTGATCTGGCTTATGAAGATGACTGGTGACTTACAAACGCCAATCTGACTAATGTCTCATTCAGAGAACTCAGTAAGCACAGAATTTCAGACATCATCCCTCTTGCCAAGAAATGAATATACAATATTTTCAGTAAAAACAGAGAAAAGAACAGCCAGCACCCCAAGGAACACATCTGCACCGGCTACCTAGTGAGTTTTACATTTTACTTGCTGGGTAGTCCGGAGCTGGAATGTTCAAAGATGCAGTGAGAAATAGTTACTCCTATTTAAAAGAACATTCTAGGATCTTTCTATGACCCTGACTTATTTATTGCCATGGTGAGGTCTATAGCTTGTTTGCCACCATTTTGTTGGCAGTTCATTGACTGGTACATTCAGACCAAGGGGAGCTATATTTGACTAGCAACAGTATTTTATTTATACATCACCGCTCCTGTGAAAAGTTCGAAGGACTTTATAAATATCTCCTTAAACTTGAAATTAAGTTGTTACCACCGTTTCCACCTCCGATACATATATAAAACAAGGAAAGTTCAAACGTCTAAAATTAGCAATTTAGAGAGGATTTAACAACTCAGAGAGCATTTCTGGATAAACATGGCAAATTGACCTTAAATAGTTACCTCCTCTCCTTCTCAAAACCTACTAAATTGATAATAATGAAACTGTTTAAGTTATAAACACAATAGGACAAAATAAACGGGAGAGGAGACTGATATTTTGATCTAAGCTAACTGTATCATATGTCTTATTTCTCAAATGATTCCAAAATTTTAAGAGGAAGTAAGGATTTTACTTTAGGTTCCCTAAAATATCAAGAAACAAGAGTCTCCAAATTGAAATGACCCACTATGCACCAACAGGATGAATAGGGGGAAAACAATCAACACCAAGGCATAAAACCATGAAGTTTAGAGCACCAGGAACAAAAAGGAGATCCTAAAAGCTTCCAGAGAGTAGGGGTCGGTAGGAAGTCACGTACAAAGGAACATTAGAAGTCTACTGAAGGACGTTTGGAGAGTGGAAGTTACCGGGCAGTGTCTTCACAATTTTAAGTAGCAATTATTTCCAGCCTGTATTTCTATACCCAGCCAAACTTTCAAAAAGGTGAAGATACAATAAAGAAATATTCAGACAGGCAAGGCACATAAATTTTATTTCTTGAAGATGTGCTCCAGAAAAACAATGGAGTAACCAAAAAAAAAAAAAAAAGGAAGAAAACAGAGGAATACCCAACACAGGAGAGCAGCAGAAGGGAGTCCCAGAGGTACAACAGTGCATCTTAACTTAGAGACAAATAGTCTGGTCTGCAGCAGAAAGACAAAGGACTGTTGGGGACAGATTCCCAAGAGGAAGTTATAAAGAACAGAGTCTCTCATATGATGGAATATTTGCGTAAAACATTGATAGGCAGATGCCTAATTTGACAGAGCATTTGGGGTCCATTAAGTAGAGGTATAAATAAGACTATATAAATTATAAAAATAATAACTTACTAATTTTAAAAAATGCTGTACATGAAGGGAAATAAAATCGTGGTGCACTGACAGATTCTTCAGTGATCACACAGTACTGACAGCTTAACTAACATTTCAAAAGTAACCATGTTATAAAGATGGAGGAGGAAAAGTGGCTAAAGTTATTAGAGACCTTGATCTTCATCTACAAAAACAGAAAGCCAAAAGCTAATATCTAAAATGGATGAAAGCATAATATTTGGAAATATGAAGGGAAATATAAGAAAAAATTGTTAAAATAATTATGATTGCTCTTTCAAGTAGGACAGGGGTGTGAGGAAGGTATGAAGGAGACAGCTAAAAATATTTAATTTTTTTATTTTCTTTCATTACTATTTGATTTTTTATCTATGCAGGCACTGCTTTGATAAAAATTGTTTAACTTAAGGCCAAAAATTACTTAAAAAGCAAGTCCAGGTTTATATGAGATGATATCCAGTCTATATTGCCTAATGCTTCCTTATTTAATGCTCATTTCTTCATTTAACAAAAAAAAACTTCAACAATAACTGTTGCTGTAACGTTTGATTTCCTCAGTACAAGTACCTTTAATGTAAAATGCAAATAATAGAACGCTGAAAAAAAAAATACAACAAAGTACATGTGAACAGAAAATATGCGGAGACTTGAGAAAGCTGTTTAAAAGTTAACTTCATACAGGTAAGCATTACATTTGTACAAACTAACTTTGAGTTTTGAAGCTATCATGCCCTTCTAACAGTCTATAAGAAGTTTTGCAATCTCTGCTGAAAACCACAAAGCATATTATCAATGCTTTTTTTTGTGTATGTGTGGTGTTTCTGTAGGTTGCCTAATAAATGAAACCTACCACAAAGGAATTGTATTTTATCCACAGGATTAATCCAGGAAAATGTGAAGAAAAATTAACATATTTTTCTAAATAAATGAACCCTAAATTCAGATAATAATCAAATTAAATTTACAGAACTGAACTGCCTCAAAGACAAACTTTCCAAACAGGAAACCAGGAGAGGGAACACAACTTCACAACAAGGTACTTCTCTCAGACGTGCACTTTATACTTATAATATTTACCCATACTCTTTTCAGAATTATCCGGAAAGCTTTATCAGATATGAGGGAAAAAGCACGGCAATATTGTGGATTTTTGCAAACACTGTTTAACATGCCTACTATGCTAAACCATACCAAACAACAAATGCTCAAGACTGTGTGTAAAAAAAACCTGCTATGCCATACAACTGTTAATAAAGAATCATTTTTATAAAATAATTTTCAGAAATGTTGATAGAGAAAATTTGTTCACTACAAGAGCAAGATGCTCTTATAGTCTGTAGAGACCAATTTTCTTCATTTTGCTTTTTTTTTTAGTTTTCTAAGTTTCAATGAAAGAATTTTCTTAGGCTCAAGAAATAATAAACTTCACTTGAACAAATAAAACTAAACTAATTATAAGCAACATATATTTATTTTTGCTTGGAAATCCTTTTCTTGAATTCCCCATGCATAAAGAAACCATCTTTAGTAGGCTAAATAATGGCCCCTCAAAGATTATCAGGCCCAAACTGGCCTTAATATGAGGCTTGTAAATGTTACCTTATAAGAAAAAGAGGTCTTGGCAGGTGTGATTAAGTTAAGTTTCTTTCGATGGGGAGATTATACTAGATTACCTGGGTGAGCCCTAACTCCAATCATAAATGCCCTATAACAGAGAGGTAGAGGGAGATTCAATACAGAATAGAATACAGACAGAAGAGGAGAAAGCAACGTGATCAGAGAGGCAGAGACTGGAGTGATGAGGTCACTAGCCAAGGAATGCAAGGAGCCACCAGAAGCTGGAAGAGGCAAGTGAAGTTTCTCCTCTGGAGCCTCCAGAGGGTGTGTGGCCCTGCCAATACCTTGATTTCTACCCAGTGATACTTACCTCAGACTCCTCGCCTCCAGAACTGTGAGAGGATAAATTTATGTTGTTTCAGGCACCTAAATTTGTGGTAATTTGTTACAGCGGCTACAGGAAAATAATATCTTGCAACTGCATTTGAGCAGGTCTACAGTTACAATGGAGTTCCTGGGTGGCGCAAATGGTTAAGCTCTGTACTACTAGCCGAAAGTTTGTAGGTTCCAATCCACCCAGAGGAGCCTCAGGCATTAGGACTGGCAATCTGCTTCCAAAAAGTCACAGCCTTGAAAACCCTATGGAGTAGTTGAACTCTGCACACATGGGGTCACCATGATTCAGAACCGACTCAATGGAAACCAACAACATCAACAAAGTTCATTTGGGTTAGGTTTTCTGTTATTCCAACCCAAAGCATCCAAAACTATTGTTTATTTTTGCTTTCTTAATATGTGGGACATCCTAAGATTGTGCAATATATTCCTGTGGTTGAAGAAAGAAATGAAGAAAATGACAAGGAAGGAACAAAAGGAGAAGAGATGGCTGGAGGCTGGAGGGACGAAGGAAGGGAAGAGAGGCAGAGGGAGGGATGGAAAGAGGAAAAGGGAAGTCAGGAAATGCGTAAGTCTTCAAAGAGTAGACATTGCAGAAAGATAAAAGCCTGTCTCTCAACAGATGTTAGCTCTTCACGAGTGTATCAGCTTTATCTTCCTGCGTTTGAAGAGACAAAGGGAAAGGATTGTGCTCTGATTTGTTTACAGGGAAGGCTGAGATAGAATACAGAGAAAACAAATTAGAACTAGATATCACCCACTCTGAATGTAGAGGAAAATAAACACTAAAAGCACAGGTCTCCATTTTACTATCTATATAATGATTTCTATTTTTTGTTTGTATTCTGTCTTGATATCTAAATCAGAAACTTATTTTGCAAATAGAAAGGTATAATTGGCATAGTTGGATTCACCCAATGTCCAAAATGACCTACTCAGAGAAAGGGCTGCAAAGACGCATTTGATGAGGATGACAACATAATCTAATCAACAATTTTCAATGGTGTTGATGAGTAAAAATGGGCATTTTATTAAAATGAAAAAAATGGGAAAACCGTAACTATATTTCTACTTAAATATATAATGGGTAAAGTAAACATAAATTTATCAATGTAGAAAATGGATACATTCGATGCTATTTTAATATATTCACATTCAAATCCAGAACACCTATAATGAAATAGGAGTCCCTAGGTGGCGCAAACAGTCAAACACTCGGCTTCTAACCAAAACGCTGGCGGTTCAAATCTACACAGAGGTACCTTGAAAGAAAGGCCTGGTGATCTACTTCTGAAAAATCAGCCATTGAAAACCCTATGGAGCACAGTTCTACTCTGACACACATGGGGGTTGCTATGAGTTCGAATCAACTTGACGGCAACTGGTTTGTTTGTTTGGGATTGCTGGGACTCTAAAACTGGCCATTTGTCACGTGTGCTCAGCGGTAGGGACTGAGGACTGCCTGTCAAGCTTTCTGCTCAGAAATTTCTCTTCTCTGTCCCATGCAACTGAAAATCAACCACATCCTTCCTGAGAGCTAAGGGACTACTACTGCCAATGCTGAAGGCAAAGAATCTGAGAAAGGGTCATACAAAAATGGTTGTGGTTTATGAATGATTAACTCCTTCCTGGAAACTGGTTTCCTTGATGGTTCCCAACCTCACAAAGAAGAAGAGGACAGCAGAGCTTGGCTGGAGCTTTACACAGTGCTAGACCAAGCCTGTCACAAGGAAGAGGTGAGATTTGGGGATGCCAACATCCCACGCAAGAGCAGGCATAGTCGAAGGCAGGTGGGGCTGGGTGTGAAGCACGAAGGGACAGAGGCTGCTGGACACCTGCCAGGCTGCAGAATGAAGACCCACGACAGTATGAGCATGGGCAGAGAGGGACTGGAAAGGGGGGGGAAGAAAAAGACATATCACAATCCAATGGCCAAAGTTCAAATCCAGCTCTGCCTGTTACTCACTGGGTACCCTGGGAGAAGCTTGTGAACCTCAGCAAGCTCATCTATAAAATGGGGCTACAGATGGTACTTACACAGTTGGGGTATCAGAGGAATGTATGGTCTATATCATGAAAAGTGCTTAATGTGCTTAATAAACATGAGCTCTTTCTTATTATCATGATTTACTTGTTATTGGTATTTTATTGTTTTTAAAAATTATTATCATCATCATTTCATGAAGACTTTGAGAACGTTGGTGAGTAGGCCTGGAGGTGAGTTGATTCCAAAAAGGACAGCGCCCCCTGAAGGGAAAGGTGGCAACTGCGGGCACTGTCTGTAAAGCATGTCTGATGCAGCCATTATGGAGCCCACTTCTCCCTTAGACAACAGCTCCTGGTCAGCTGGAGCAAGTCCATTCCAGCCACACAAGTGCTAACGACCAAACCCATTGCCATCGAGTCAATTCCAACTCATTACGACCGTATAGGGAACAGTAGGACTGCCCCATAGGGTTTCCAAGGAGCAGCTGGTGGATTTGAACGGCCGACCTTTTGGTTAGCAACCAAGCTCTTAACCACTGCACCACAAGGGGTCCACACAAGTGCTAGTCAGCCCCCAAATACCATTTTCCACCCCACCCTCACCTCCCAGGGTATGTATCAGTTTATGTCATTTACATCAACCTTATCACACATCACTCTGTGGTTCAGATCCTCAAGCTCAAAGTATGGTCCAGGGACCCCTTTCATCTAAAGTACATGGTATGTTTTAGAGGACAGACTCTTGTTCCTCACCACTAAGATAAGTGCCTGAAGTAAAATCTCTGGGAAGAAGGCCCAGAAATCTATCTACCAGGGGATTAGGATACCCACTCAGGTTTCAGAAGCACCTGTGATGTCCTTGTTTGGACATTCATTTTGTTTCCCCCACTTGGCTAAAAGCTACAATACCCACAATAACTAGTTTGATTCCTTTCTCCACGATTTCATGTACACATTAGATTTTCAGTAAATATGAATTAAATAAAGATTTACTAACAAGCCTAAGCCACCTAGGATTCCACCCAGCTAGGCAGGAGAGGAGTCGCCCCTGGGTGGTTGAAATAATTAAGAGCTTGACTATTAACCCAAAGGCTGGCGGTCTGAACACACCATAGGCCCCTAGAAAGAAAGGCCTGGCGATCTGCTTCCAAAAGGTGGCAGCCACATAAACCCCATAGAGTTCAGTTCTTCTCTGCAACACATGGGGTCACCATGAGTCGGAATCAATTCAACAGCAGCTGGTTTTGGTTTTGTTTTTAGGCAGGAGAGGAAGAAGGGCTTGGCGATCTACTTCCAAAAATCAGCCAATGAAAACCTTGCAGATCACAATGGTCTAATCCACAGCACAGGCAGCATTTCCTTCTGCTGTGCATGGGGTCGCCAGGAGTCAGGGGCCAAACTCAAGGGCAGCTAACAAGAAGCAGCAGGAGAAGACAGGCAAGACCAGCTCAGCAGTAACAAGCCATTGTTCTGCTGCAAAATTGAACACAGCATCCGAGACCCAAAGCAGCTCCCACGTGAGTGGCAGGAGTGCCCTAATGGTATGCAGTGGGCTGTACAGTTAAATAACTCTGCTCCAGAAAAGAGTGGCAGCAAAAGAGGGGAACACACACAAAGACTGAGCTGCCGGCTACATGAATAGCCTGGCTGAGCAATCCCGCCAAGACCCAGGGAGAATACAGATCAGAGGGGAAATGGGAGACCTGAGAGGAGCAAGGGCCCTGCCGGTGCTAACCATAACCCATTTCCAACTCTCCCCTTCCTTTACTCCCTCCTGCCTCTCTCCATCCACAAACCCAAAGTTCTGCCAGCACAACTTGAGAGCTGTTAGGAAAAAAGAACGAGCACTGTGTGAAGAGGCAGGGTCCTGTGCTCTGGCCGTGCAGCTGGGCCCGGCTACATTATGCTCATTATTCCCGGCAGGCATGCGTCGGGGCGAGAGTTCCTTCTGCAGCTGGCATTTGGTGCGCTAAGTTACTCGCAAGAATCAGAGATGAAACACTGGACTTTGTTCCTGCTGATGATCTGAAAGAATTGAGGGAGGTCTGGGGATTCTAAACAGAAATATAAAGGCTCAAAAATCTGACTTTTTTATTGTTGTTGTTGCTTTTTAACAAAATAGGACTCTGAACACAAACGTGACATTGTCCTGGAGAATTAAAGAACGTTAATTCCAGAATGATTACAGTTAAAGTTTAAATGAATAGGCTTTATAGCATACAATGTGAAAAATTACACATTGGAGGGTTTCTTGCGTCAGACAGAATCATAAAGCTGGAAAGTTCCTCTAGAGGTGTTGGCCCAGGTCCCTGACTCCAGGATTATGATTACCTATGCCTGAAATCTCCTCGTCAAGATTTCTAGGGATGGAGAGTTCATAAATTTTTTACAGCCCAGGGGAATGTGTTCTTCCCCTTGAATGCAGAGGTTGGTCCCTGTGTTCAACTGAAATCATGGCGGAATTCCCTTTGTCTCGCGAGCCGCCCAAGTGGACACCTGTGCAACCCTTGCCCTCTCTCCTGCGCTCTTCTGGATTCTCTTTCTCCCCCAGTATCCTCTTAGAAGAGAAATAAATGCACGGGACCTAAGGTAGTAAGAGAAAAACATCACTCCATGAATCTTGGACCCTACACTCCTTTTCAGAAAAAATGATGGCTTTTATTCTCCTAGCAAATATCACAAAAAAAAATTGTGTGTGTGTGTGTACAGAGGGAGAGACTCAAACATACCAATGTTCATGCAGATGATACAAGTCCAAGTAATGTTTCATTCTGTTAAACATAAGATCACCATGAATTTTAGTCGATCAGACACACACACACACACACACACACATATATATGTATATTATGTTTTTTTTTTTTCTTCCATATCTGGATTGGATTCCTAGGCCTTTTTGTGTGTAACTTGTTTTTTCACTCCTTATTTTAAAGGTACTCTGTAAATTTTATCAAACTAGACTCTCCTTTTATTTGTCCTTAGTAAATGTCATCTTACACTTGAGGGACCATCTTCCTCAACAGGAAGAGAATTCAAAATGGCTTTAATAAATCCTCTAAAGAATTGATAACCAAATTTGATCTCATGTCACTTTCAACTGTAATGAATATTCTTATAATTCCTTTATAGTGTCCATGAACAAAAAGCATTAAACACAATGGAACCAAAGGCCAGTTCTGTAGATCTACTCTCACCAGTTGAAGCTCAGCCCCTGGCAGCCACTCTTTGGAAGCTGGATGTTCTCCTTAGCAAAGCCAGTCTTCCTTCTAGTATGATTCTATGTACACAGTGGATTTTCAATGAATATTAATTAAATAATGTTTGCTAACAAGTCTAAGCCATTGAGGATTCCACCACTGTTAGGCAGGAGAAGACAAGCATGATCGCCTCAGCTGCAACAAGCCATCGTGACTGCTACAACATTGGACATGTTTTTTTTTAATCATTTTTTACTATAACTCACTTGCCTAAATCCTTCTGATGGTTCACCATCATAATTAGAACAAAATCCAAACTCATTATAATGACCACAAGGCTCTCCATACCTGAACCCCTGCCTGACTCCAACACTCAACATAAATTTTCTCAACATCCCAGGCACATCAACCTAGGGAATTAGCATGATTTGTTCAAGGCTGGCAGTTTGAATCCACTCAGAGGCACTTTGAAAGAAAGGCCTGGCAATCTACTTCCAAAAATCAGCCACTGAAATCCCTATGGAGCACAGTTCTCCTCTGACACACATGGGGTCGTCATTAGTTGGAATCAACTTGGCAGTAACTGGTTTGATTTTAGTCTGGTTTGTTCCCTCTGTCTGAAAGATTCTTCCACAAGTTCTTCACAGACTGGTTTTCTCCCTAGTCAATGCTTATCAGCCTGTATGTGCCACTCTCCTCTGCTCCAAATAGCTGTTAAACTCCATAAAGATGCTGGTCAGTCTTGCTCAGACTGTGCCCCTGTGCCTGGCAGTGAGCACTCAATAAGTATTTGTGGAAACAATAAGCGTGCGTGAGGTTTTGTGCACACCACTGTCACACACCAGTTCTAGAAGCTCCAACTTGACCACAGTTATGCCCTGGTAGCACAACCGTTAAGTGCTCAGCTGCTGACTGGAAGGTTGGCAGTTGGAACCCTCCCAACAGCTCTGCAGAAGAAAGACCTAGTAATCTGCTTGCATAAAGATTACAGCCTAGAAAACCCTATGGGGCAGTTCTACTCTGCACACACGGGGTCACTATGAGTCAAAATCAACTCAACGACAACAACGGCCAAGAGATGGAATATTCTGTCAAGAAAGACCAATCAATCTCTGCTTACCTAACTTAGAAAACAATAAAGACAGGAGTGCATTCACAAGGTTATAAGGGAAATCCATATGTGCGCATGCATTTTGTTGCCCCTTATTTTATTTTCACTACTCAGAACAAATTTTGGACAACAAAGTACGTGTAAAACATATTTTCTTTGTTACCTTTCTTTGTAAGCCGATTACCACATTCACCAGCTCAAGTGAAAAAGAATATCATGTGAAAAACAATCCAAAAGCTTACCAAAATTATACATTTCATTTCTACTGTTGTCTTCATGTCGGCATTACAGTTGACATAAATGAATACTGTTTTTTTATGGATTCAGAGGAGAGAATATTAGTATAAACTTTGAGAACTGAAACAATGCAAAAATGCAAAATTGCCCCCAAAGGACTCAGCACAACCGTTGGAAAACTTGAGGGTTTTTTTTTTCCCCCCACCATTTTTTAAGATATGTGTTATTCAGATGGAGACCACAAGAGAAGAAATTATTATTAAGGACAAAACTTTTCTTATGAAGCCTAAAGTTCCATAGGGCTACAGAAATATGGACACCCATCCCACTGCTGTTGAGTCGATTTCAACTCAAAGTGACCCTATAGGACAAAGTAGAACTGCCCCATAGGGTTTCCAGGGAGCAGCTGGTGGATTTGAACTGCTGACCTTTTGGTTAGCAGCCAAGCTTTTAACCACTACGCCACCATGGCTCCAGAAATATGGATAGAATATCATTTTTATTGACATACTAAATCAATATTATTTTAGTACTGACATACTAAAATCTATGTCTTTATTGTGCACCAAAAAATGATCAAGAGAGCTATATCATTAAAAAGGAAAAGCAGGATATGAATTCATACTATCATCACTTAATGAGCTTATTTTGTAAATCATTTCATATTTTCATTTTTTAAAAAAGTTACCAGGTTGATGGTAGCTGGGTACCATCTAGCTCTTCTGATCTCATGGCAAAGGAGGCAGTTGTTCATGGAGATGACCAGACCCTCAGTCCATTTCTTCCTCCCATTCCTGACTCTCCTTCTTCCTCTGCTGCTTCAGATGAATGGAGACCTACTGTTGTGCCTTGAATGACCACTTGCCAGCTTTTAAGACCTCAGGCACTATGCTACGAACCAGGAGGTAGAACAGAAATACTGAAAAACAATACTAGGCCAGTTAACTGGGATGTGCCGTAAAACGAGGACCCTAAAAACTGCCTTCTTTGCCATGAGACCAGAAGAACTAGATGGTGCTCAGCTACCATTACGGATCCTTCTGATCGAAGATTCTGTAGTGAAATCCTGATCCAAAGAGGGAAGAATGTGGAACAGAATTTCAAATTCTCAATGGAATCCAGGATTTCTGGATCCATTACGAATCGATGAACTCCCTGAAACTATTGCCCTGAGATAATCTTCAAACTTTAAACCTTAAACAAAAAATAGCCCCTGAAGTCTTCACTGAACCAAAAAATAGCTTATCTCAATAAGTCAAGTATGTCTGCCTTGAGCATTGTGCTCTTTTAAAGAATTTATGTATGTGAGAACAAACTGACAACAGCAACTCGAAAGGTTAGATGAGAAGCTTAGGGGACAGTGAGTTTAAGTCAATGGTGGTGGAACAAAAAAGTAGGATGGTGACAATGTTTGCACAACTAGAAGAATGTAATCAATGTCACTGAGCTTATACATGGGGAAAACTGTTGAAATGGTGTGTGGCTGTGTATATTTTCACCAAAAAAAAAAAAGTTACTATGGTGAAACAAGTGTCTTAAGACCACACATCCTTTTGTCTGTCCTACCAGGAGAACCTCTGCTGGCCACAGGCCACGTACCTTGCAGCCACTGTAGGTCCGTGTCTTCATCAGCGGCATGGTGGTGCACAACTCGATGGCTTCCGGTTCATGGAAGATGACTGCTGGGAGAGGCTCCTTCTTCAGGGTGAGGACATTCAGTTTCGACTTCAGCATTGTCTGAAAGTGCTGAAAAGCAGATGAATAAACCAAATATAGTTTAAATAGCTTGGAATTGTACGTGCTATCAATGAATATAAGGCGCCCTAGTGGCACACTGGTTAAGCACTCAGCTGCTAACTGAAAGGCTGGCGGTTCAAACCCACCAGCCTCTCAGAAGGAGAAAGATGTGGCAGTCTGCTTCCTTAGAGATTATAGCCTTGGAGCCCCTATGGGGCAGTTCTACTGTGTCCTATAGGGTCGCTATGAGTCCGAATTGCCTCAAGGATCATTGAATATCAAATACAGTGGCAAAATCTTCACGTTTTTTGTTGTTTTTCAACTGTGGTGAAACTGACATAGCATAAAGTCAAGCATTTTAAAGTTAAGGCTGACCTTTGCCACACACCAAGTTCTGGTAGACAGCACTAGAAGTGTCTTCTCACACGAGGTGGGACAACCACACTGCCTGGATTTTCAGAGATAACTCCGTTTTAAAATATGTGTCTTGCTGCCTCATCGTCATTATTGTCAGACCAAGTGTCGTAACCATTGGTTCAGTCACGAAACACGCAGGCTGACTGGAGTTGCAGACTGGCACACATACCTCCCCCGTGATTTGACTTGGCTTCCCAGCCAAGTAAAAGAAACGGGGAAAAAAAGAGCTAAAATTGGGGATATGAAGATAATAGAGTTCAACTGCCAATTTCAACACAATGGGTCATGGAAACCTCAGCTACTTCACTCTTCAGAGCCCTGGCTTCTGCAGCCAGGCAGGCACATGGAGGCGTCTGTCTGCTGATTTATTCTATCCACATTTGCCGAGCACCGGATGTTCAGCCAGACACTGTGGTAGGCACAGCTGGACCAAACATGAAATGTTAGTGGCTGCTTGAAAGGGCATCTCACAGCGGGTGGAGATGGTTAAGTCCAATGACAACTGCAAATCTGCCTGAGAAGTTCTTCAGGAGGGCCAAAGAGACAAGGCTAAGGCAATATTTGAAAGTGATACAGAAAAACGGTTCCTTTTTTTTTTAAAAAAAACAAAAAAAATTTTCCCTTTTGTGTTTTTGTCCTTTTTTGCCCACTGTGAAAAGACAATCGATTGCTAACTAAAAGGTCAGCAGTTCAAAACCACCAGTTGCTCCTTGGGAGAAAGATGTGGTGGTCTACTTCTGTAGAGGTTTACAGCCTTAGAAATCCTAAAGTTGCTATGAGTCAGAATCAACTTGATAGCAGAGGGTGAAAAGGTGAAGGCAAAGAGGAAAATAAAATATGGATTATTTGATGAATCACTGAATCTGCAGTAATACATCTTTTATGGAAAATTAGCATTTTATGTCAGTCTGAGTTATTCTTACATGTCTTCAGTGGTAGAAGTTCGATAGTTGCAGTCGTTTCTGATACAAGCATGCTCCCATCCCCTTCCTTTGGGAAACGTGCCCCTTACTATGTGCTACTCTGTGGAATGTGGTTATCGGTCATAGTTGCCCATCCTCTGCCATCAGGAAAGAACATATGACACAAAATGACCATCAGAGTACGTCATGTCTCATGTCTCTGGCCAAAGAATCTGATTCACAGGAAATTCAAGAATGGCCAAATAGATCCTTTCAGAAGACTGGGAAATAAGGTTGGTAGGCTGGCGTAATGTAAGTTCAGAGCTGCTGCTGAGCTTCTTGCCCATCAAGGCCAGTTTGAGAACGAGCCCACACAGAGACAATGAAAGCTAAGGAATGTGGAGACACAGATTTGACATTGTTGAGCCCCTGGGTCCAGCTGTGGCTAACAGGATCCACCCAGGGACCTACCGAGAATGTGAACCAATAAATTCTTTTTCTAATGCTTAGGCAAGTTGGAGTGTCTGACACTTGCAACCAAAAGGGTCCTAGTAATACAAATGACTTCTGTAATGAAAGATCATCTATGAAAACAAAATGGAGCCACTAGCAAAAAATTTAAAATGACTTTGTAAATTTTAAACTGCAGAAATGCATGATAATATTATCTTTAAAATAATAAAGAATCTTGCACTTCTTATTGGAACAGAGCCCTAATGATCAAATACCAAATAATCACCTAAAGCAGAGAATATAATGCCCAGGTTCTCCTGGTCTAAGATAAAGCCACTATGAGCTTCTGCCAAAATGAGATGAATTTCATGTTTCAAGATACAGTCTAAGAGTGTACTTGGAATAATACCCAATTCTGTCCTGTAGGGCAGCTATGAGTCGGAATCGATTCCACAGCAACTGTTTTGTTTTGTTTTTTCTTTTTTGTCATATAGTAAGTGGTTTTGCCTAGGTTACAAAGACCCAGGCGCTATCAGAGCTTATGACCTTGTATTTCCTGGGTCTCAGTTTTCTCATCTGTCAACTTTAAAATCTTATGTTTAAGAAAAAAACAAAAAAAAAATCATATGTTAAACTAAATATACAATAGATAAGTGGTAAGTTTGGTGAAGGGTAAGACAGTACACAACACTGGGGAAGCCAGCACAACTTGTTCAGGGTAAGGTCATGGAAGTTTCATGGACAAATCCAAACTCCCTGAGGGAGTGAATTACTGGGCTGAGGGCTGTGGGACCATGGTCTCAGGGTACATCTAGCTCAATTGGCATAACACAGTTCATAAAGAAAACGTTCCACATTCTACTTTGGTGAGTAGCATTTGGGGTCTTAAACGCCTGTGAGCGGCCACCTAAGATACTCCACTGGTCTCACCCCTTCAGGACCAAGGGAAAATGAAGAAAACTAAAGACACAAGGGAAGAATTAGTCCAAAGGACTAATGGACCACAACTACCACAGCCTCCACCAGACTGAGTCCAGTACAAATAGAGGGTCCCAGACAGAGCTGGAGAAAAATGTAGAACAAAATTCTAACTCAAAAAAAGACCAGACTTACTGGCCTGACAGAGACTGGAGGAATCCTGAGAGTAAGGCACCCAGATACTCTTTCAGCTCAATAATGAAGTCACTCCTGAGGTTCACCTTTCAGCCAAAGATTAGGCAGTCCCATAAAACAAAATGAGACTAAAGGGGCACACCAGCCCAGGGGCAAGAACTAGAAGGTGGGAGGGGACAGGGAAGTTGGTACTAGGAACCCAAGGTCGAGAAGGCAGAGTACTGACATGTCATGGGGTTGTTAACCAATGTCACAAAACAATACGAGTACTAACTCTTTAATGAGAAGCTAGTTTGTTTAGTTTGTTCTGTAAACCTTCATCTAAAGTACAATAAAAAAGAAGAAAGAAAATGTTAAAGAAACAATGGAAAAACAGGCACATCATATGGATTGTCAATTCACAGAAGTAAAAGTGTAAATACCTTTAAATCAAGTGCTCAGCCTTATTTACAATTAAATAAATTCAAGTTACAATAACAAAGGTTAAGAAAAACATATGTTAAAACAAAATAATCAAAGAGGTTGTCATCGAGTCAATTGCGACCCATGGAAATCCCATGTGTTACAGAGTACAACTGCTCCGTAGGGTTTTCTTGGCTGTAATCTTTATGGAAGCAGATTACCAGGCCTTTTTTCTGTGGCACCACTGGGTGAGTTCGAAATGCCAACCTTTAGGTTAGCAGACGAGCACAGACCATGTTATGCCATGTTAAATATGGGATTGCTTGATCTTTGCATGGACAAAAAGGTGCAATAAAGACAATACAACTTAAAAATAACAAAATAGCACCATCAAAAGGTAACAAAAAGGGGATTTAAGAGAGGAGCTTGGAAAAGCTGCTGCCCCCCAATGAACAATGCACTGAGTTCCATAAAGGAAATGTGTTATTCATTCTTAAAGAAGCCAAGTGAATAGTGCTGTAGAAAATCAGGGCACTGTCCTGGACAAATTAAACAAAGCTCGGCTTTCTGTGTTGGGCGCTTTATGTGCGATCCCAAGATAGAGCGGCTAAATCAAGCCCCATTATGCAGATGGGGGAATCTCCATGCCCTGTATAATTTACAGTTGGTGCTCCCTACTTCTATTCAGACATTAATCTCTGCTAGTTTAGCAGGCGTGGATTTACATATTTTAACAATGCAAATTGGGTGTATCTCACTTTTGTATTGATTCTGTATCCGAAATATAAAGCATCTTTGGAAGGCCAGCCTGTTTTGTCTCTTTGTAAGACAGCTGGACTCTAACCTCACTCAAATTAGAGGGGAGGCATTCAAATTTTAATCCTTGGTCCGTCCTTGCATTTTGAAGGCTGACTAGAATGGTTAGTTTTAACTTGCAAATTATAGATTCGGTCATGCCCTAATCAAGTTTCAAAGATATTCCAAATGTTCGTCTTGAGAGAACCACAAGGAACAAGCAGGGGAATCAGATTAATGGAAAAATTCAGGACTCAGAGAAATGTTAACTTGTACAAGTGTGTAAAAAATAGTGAGGCTTTGACATTCCTTTCATAATCACATTTCATTTTTTTACTCTAGGCATATGTAAGCCTTAATGGGAATCACTTGTGGTTTCCCTGCATTATTTACCACTTGTTTTGAATGAGGGCCCAAATATGAAAAAAGAAACAATTGTAACACTCTTTTGTAACCTTTAATAAGATCTTTTGCTTATCATTTTGTCTTCGGCAGAGTTCTTTACAGGAGCAAAACCAGTGAAGCATATATATGTAAATATATATAGGGAGAGATATATTTCAAGGAAATGGCTCCTGTAGTTGTGGAGGCTGGCAAGTCCCAAATATGTGGGTCAGGCGTCAGGCTGGAGGTTTCTCCCGACTCTCCTGGTTTCAGGAGCTGATGAACCCAAAATCAGCAGGTCAGATGTCAGGCTGCTGGTTCACGGAGCTGCGGGAACTGGCGAATCCCCAAATCTGCAGATTAGGAAGCAGGCTGCTGGCTCTCATCCCAAGAATCAGAGGTCAAACAATGACGAGTCAGATGCAGGATCGAGAGACAGCGAGCTTTGCCAGAACATCCATATATATTAGATACAGGCCACGCCCCCCAGAAAACGTCCCTTTCAACTGATTGGCTGCTCACATCAGATCACAAAATGGAGGATGATTACATAATATCTGCCAAACAAGTGAGAATCACCGCCTAGCCGAGTTGACACATAACCTTAACCATCACACATTTACAACGTATATTCTTAGATTCCTGCTTTTCAATGCTTACTCTAACATTTTCACAAAAAATCAACATAGCAAGAAAATATTTTTCTGTTAAAAATCACAAACAATTTGGTATATGTTTAACAGTAATTATATTAATGAATAAAAGCAAATTTTACTTAATTAAACTTAGCTTTCATTTAAACTTTTTTTAATGAAAAAGTGTGTGTTTGTTGATCCTATTTTTAAAAAGAAATGGATTGCATAATCTCCCCAAATCTGGCAGACACACAAAATTTAACCATTTGATTTCAACGATTATTTGTGTGTGTGTGCAGTTTATATCAATCTGGTATTTCAAGAAAAGACAAGGCCACACCAAGTACCTTCTTACTGAAAATCGTCCTCGTAACTGTCCTATTCAAAACAGTTCCAGCTTAACTTTAAAGACCTGTATCAAGACATCCAAATGTTCAAAAGGCCGCCTATTTTTATTAAAGCGATCTCTATTATTAAGCTTTCTGAAAATATTCATGTTCACACACCTATATTTATTCATTCAGTTTTGATTATGAAAGCATTTCTTTTGAACTTCACAGATTCTCTCAAGAGATTATGTGGGAGAAGAGAAGCCCAGAAATAACTCCATACCCACAGACTTTGCAGAAAGCCCCGAGGGCTTAAGCAAGGCTCACTGGAGATATACATATATACCTAAATCCCCGAGTAAGGCTTTCTTAATATATATAATAATATATATATTCACTTATTTTTGTTACTGGTATGAAATACACGCACGCACATACATATAAACTATACAGACATACGTACAAAAAATTGTGCTATATTTCCAGTTTTAGTGGTTTCTATCATCTTCTAAGGAAACCCTGGTGGTGTAGTGGTTAAGTGCTACAGCTGCTATCCAAAAGCTCGGCAGTTCGAATCCCCCAGGAGCTCCTTAGAAACTCTATAGAGCAGTTCTACTCTGCCCTATAGGATGGCTGTGAGTTAGAACTGACTCGATGGCAACGAGTTTGGTTATTATTTTTTTTTTTATCATCTTCTAAAGTATCCACACATTAGCAGTTAAACAAAATCTATTGTTAAACAGGAGTTGCAAGCTAGCAGCCCAAAGGCCTACGTGGCCTACAGATATTTTTTGTTTAATGCACAGATTGCTTTTGTGATTAAAATATGAAGGAGCATTCAAAACCTGAGATAATCTAGATCATTAAACCTTTATCAGAGTATCTAACAAAAGCAGTTTGCATTCCTCATTTAGCGATCAGTTTTGTAGCCAACAACAAGCTTTGCCTGGTTGTTGGCACCATCCCTACTTACCTGGGGCTTTTGCTCTGCACTTCACCTTGGTCCACCCTCGCCCTCACTGCCAGCTTTCTCTTCCAGACTGAATACCACTGGCCATTTTACAGTCATTTCATGCCTTACTAACCTCCCTCCTGTACATCGCTTGCTTGACCCTTACAGACATTTGAATTTGCAAGCCCTGATGTAAAATGACAAATGCTAGAAGCACAGAACCAAAATTTCACACCCTCATGAAAAAAATCCAAGTACAGCTGAATTAAATCATACCTCTATTTAATTTATGAAAAATCCGGGAAGGGTCAGTCTTGTTCTCCCTCAGTCCTTGGGCAGGCCCTGTGCCCTTCAGTCTTGGGGGTGGGGCTTTCAGAGTGATCTTGACTCTCCCCCAGCTGTGAACCAGTTGCCAGCAAGTCGATTCTGACTCATGGCGACCCCCTGGGCATCAGAGTAGAACTGTCCTCCATAGGGTTTTCATTGGCTGATTTATCGGAAGTAGATCACCAGGCCTCTCTTCCGAGATGCCTCTGGGTAGATTCGAACCTCCAACCTTTCGTTAGCAATTGAATGTGTTCACTATTTGCCCCACCCTGGGACATTATCCCTATCCTCCTTCACAGATAATGGTGAAAACATGAACCCTGTGACTCTGTAATACAGAGCACTACTGAGATTTTCAGAAAATTAAAAACAGGAGCAAGCCTACAGAAAATCTAAACCAACCTCTTCATTTCACCGACGAAGAAAAAGAATCCCAGAGAAGTGAAGCAACTTGTCCAAGGTCCCCCAGAGCTACAGGCTTCAAATAGCCAGACTCAGGTCCCCAGACATCTGATGCTGGCTTCAGCTCTGCGGCCAGTGCACCATCCCAGATCACTTCTACACCGCTGTCCGGAGCTGACAGGTAGCCGCAACAGCATCTTTTACAACTGCCTAACGGAGCTGATTCTGTAATAATATTATGAGGCATGTAATGAAATAAAAGGCTTTAGAATCAGAAAATCCGAGGTTCAAACCTGAGTCTGACTATTTGACTTTGGCCAAGTTGTGTATGTCCTTGGAGTCTCGGTTACCTCATCTGTCATGGACTTAATTGTGTCCTCCAAAAATATCTGTCAACTTGGCTAGGCCATGATTGCCAGTACCACGTGATTGTCCACCATTTTGTCATCTGATGTGCTTTTCCTATGTGTTGTAAATCCTGCCTCTATGATGTTAATGAGGCAGGATTAGAGGCAGTTATGGTAATAAGGCAGGACTCCATCTACAAGATCAGGTTGTGTCTTAAACCAATCTCTTTTGAGATATAAAAGGGAGAAGCAATCAGAGAGGTGGGAGTGGGGAACCTCATACCACCAAGAAAGTAGTGCCAGGAGAAGAGCGTGTCCTTTGGACCCAAGGTTCCTGCCCTAAGAAGCTCCTAGTCCAGGGGAAGACTGATGTCAAGGACCTTCCTCCAGAGCAGACACAGAAAGAAAGCCTTCCCCTGGAACTGACATCCTGAATTTGGAAATTTAGTTTACAAGACTGTGAGAGAATAAACTCCTGTTTGTTGAAGCCATCCACTTGTGGTATTTTTGTTACAGCAACACTAGATAACTAAGACATCATCATAAGACAAGAAAAATCATATCCTTCCTGGAAAATTGATATGAGCGTATGCGTGTGAGCGAAAGAGGGAGACAGAGAAATCCAGCACTCTCATCAAGCGCCCGGGACTTTACAAGGATTGTTGTTGTTGTTGGTTGCTGTCAAGTCCGATTCCAAGTCATGGCAACCCCATATGTTACAGAGGACTGCTCCATAGGGTTCATCTCATTTAAACCCTTCAAAAATACGATGAAAAGAAGCAGAGCAGATTCAGACACAGGCATTGCGTTGTCAGGGCCCAGATTTTCTTAACATTCTGCAGCACTGCCCTCCTTAATGTCCATTAAATACCTAGAAGAGTAACTGGCACGTTGGCCATGCACACAAAAATATCTCTATTCTTTTCTCTCCATATTTTCTGCCATTTAAATATAGACAACCATTTAAAAATGGCTGGAAATACACATACAGAAGTGTTGTCGTTGTTAGCTGCCGTCGAGTCGATTCCCATCCATGGCGACCCCATGAGTGCGCAGAGAACTTCTTCATAGGGTTTTCAAGGCCGTGACCTTTCAGAAGCAGATCGCCCAGCGTCTAGCAGTCGAGTGCTTAACTGTTAGTGCCACCGGGGTCTCCACAAAAGTCTCAACAGTAGCCATTTCCAGGTTGTTGAACTACATGCAATCTGTTTTCTATCCTTTGTGTTCTTGCTTTTTGTTAGTTTGTATTTTCGTTTTTGAAAAGCCAAAGTCTATCGATTTTATGTAAATTTTAAAATGGGTAATTTTTAATTAAATAATCATCGAGGCATAGACAAGTAGACACCTATCAGTTTCATTCTTTGATGCACGTATGCACATGAGGGTTCCGTGAGACACAAGGCAGGCTTTGAAAACCTGACCCATAGCAAAAGCCCAGCAAAAAACAGCCCCGGGTGTTTATCTTCCTCCAAATTAATAAATGTGGGCACAGAGCAGAGAATAAAGACAAACAGAGTAAACACACTATGAAAGAAGTCAGACAAAACAATGTAAGACTGGGAGACCAAATGAAATGTCATGACACAAAGAGTCCAAGGACTCTCTCTCATACTCAGTCCCCAATTACAGCCTCAAGGTCACCTTCATATTCCAACCTGAAATGCTTCACTTTAGAGTGTCCGTGGAGTTCCCGGGTGGTACAAATGGTAAACATGTTCTACTGCTAATCCCATCTATCCAGAAGGGCCTCGGAAAAAAAACCTGGCAACCTACTTCTGAAAAATCAGCCACTGATAACCTTATGGAGCACAGTTCTACTCTGACATACATGGGGTCCCCATCAGTTGGAGTTGACTCGATGGCAACTGGTCTTACGGTGAATACCCTTCTCATCAAGACACAGCACATATATGTGATAAACAAACATATGTATGTCCATGTACCTTTGTATTCATTTGCATTCATTTTTGCTATCATCAAAATTCCTCTACAGGACTATGTGTAGTTAATGCAGAACTGAACATCATCTTGGCAGGCTGGAAGGAAATGAAAAATAATTTTGTCCCCGGGATTTAAGTGGTCGGGAAGGTGACAAGCCAGAGCTCTGGCACATCGGAGCTTTCGTCAGGGCTCAGTGGAGAAGGTTACACTGCCAAGTCACCTACAGAGGACAGAGAATTTGTCTATTATCCATGCTATCTTCAGGAGAGTAAAATATTTTATACAAAGAGTCAAAAGTTGTGCGTGTCTAGGGAGACGCAACTCTAATATTTTGTTGATGTTCCTCTCAATTATCACTGTACCTATAAAGGATTTTCTAAAACGCCTCACCTCCCACCCCACGCAAGACTGACCTCCCTCTCTGCTTTATGCCTGAACTGTACTTTGTACAATAATCACCATTTTCATAGGACTTATATACAACTTAAATGCCCATCAGCAGATGACTGGATAAACAAAACGTGGTGCATACATACAGTGGAATACTTCTCAGTCAGTTGGAGAAAGGAAATCTTGATACATGCTATAACATGGATATTGCTGGAAGACATTATGCTGAGTGAAATAAGTCAATCACAAATGGACAAATATTGTATGGACTCACTTACATAAAAAAGACAACAAAAGGCCAATGCATAGAGACCCAAGTTTATTAGTGGTTACTGGGGATGGGAGGGAGGGGGAAGGAGAGGGAGGTTAATGGTGATGGAAAAATCACATTGATTAAGGGTGGGGTTGTACTGCCAATTACTGTAATTGTTGTCAGTAAGTTGTTCACCTGTAAAAAGCTGAAAAGGCAGAAGTTGTATAATAGATGACCAAAAAAAAAAAAAAAAAAAAATAGCTGCTGAGGCTGCTTACATACAACCAAAAACCTCATGGGGGTTTAGTTCCTTGGTTTGGAGATTTAGGGTCATGGTTTCATGGGACATCCCAACTAACTGTCCTAATAACATCTCAGTGCTTTATTCTACCTCCTAGTTTAATATGTAGTTCCTGCGGTCTTAAAAGCTTGCAAGTGGCCGCTCACGGCATGAAAATTGGTCTCTATTTGCCTCGAGCAACAGAGGAAGACGAAGAGTCAGGAACAGGAAGAGGATACGGAATGTGTGTCTAATTGTCTCCATGAAAAAATGTCTTCTTTGCCATGAGACCAGAAGAACTGAATGGCGCCTGGCTACCATTACTGAACATCTTGATCAAAACTTCTACAGAAGAATCCAGATCAAAGGAGGGAAATGCAGAATGGAATTCCAAATTCCCATGGACTCCAAACTTTCTGGAGCCATGGAGGCTGGATGAACCCCCGAAACTACTTCCCTGAGATAATCTCTAAAATTTAAACCAAAAATATTCCCTGAAGTCTTCTTAAAACGAAACAAGAGTGTAGCTTAACTAATAAAAAATGTGCGCCTTGAGCATTATGCTCTTTTAAGAACTATCTACTTGGGATCAAAGTGAGAACAACAACTTGAAAGATTAGATAGGAACCTTAGGGGGCAGTGAGTTTACGTTAATGGGGAAGGAACAACTCAGAAATGACGGGTGAGAATGGTTACACAATTCTAATGTAATCGATGTCACTGAATTGTACATGAAGAAAGGATTGAATTGGTGTATGCTTTGCTGTGTACATTCTCAACAGCAACAACAAAAGGAGCCCTGGTGGTACAGTGGTTAAAGCACCGGGCTAACTGAAAGGTTGGCAGTTCAAATCCACCAGCCACTCTGCAGGAGAAAGATGTGGCAGTACGCTTCTGTAAAGATTACAGCCTAGGAAACCCTATGGGGCAGTTCTACTCTGTCCTGCAGGGTCATTAGGAGTCGGAGTCGACTCCATGGCAATGGGCTTTTTATATCTAGAAAATATATATATAAAAAATACTTGTTTGCACTTTATATGTTGTCTCTTCTTTGTATCCCTGGTCCATAGCAAAGATCCTGGCACCTAAAAAACCAAAACCACACCCATGGCCCTCGAGTCGATTCCAACTCATAGTACAATAATAGTCATTAAATGAATGTTTCATGCATGAATGAAGTGAATGAAGAAATGACAACATCACTGGAATAAAAATTCAATGGCCTTTTCTTAGTTTCCTAGGGTTCCTATGGCAAAATACCACAAAATGGGCAGCTTTAAAGAACAGAAATTTATTGTCTCACAGTTCTGGAGGTTAGAAGCCCAAATCAGGTTATCAGCCGTGTTGATTCCTTCTGAGGACTCTGAGAGAGAAACTGTTCCATGCCTCTCTACTAGTTTCTGGTGGCTCCCAGCAATCCTTGGAGTTCCTTGGCTTGCGCCTGGGTCCATAACTACACAGTCATTGTTCCTCTGTATCTGTGTCTGTTCTCCTCTTTTATAAGACATCACTTGGATGAGATTAAGACCCACCCTACTCCATCTTAAAAGATCCTATTTCCAAACAAGGTCATTGTCATCGATTGAATTGCGTTCTCCCAAAATGTGTGTCAACTTGGTTGGACCATGATTACCAGTATTGTGTGACTGTCCATTTTGTCATCTAATGTGATTTTCCTATGTGTTGTAAATCCTACCTCTATGATGTTAATGAGGTGAGATTAGTGGCAGTTTTGTTAATGAGGCAGACCTCAATCTACAGGATTAGGTTGTGTCTTAAGCCAAACCCTTTTGAGATATAAAAGAGAGGAGAGAGCAGAGAGACATGGAGACCTCATACCACCAAGAAAGCAGCACCAGGAGCAGAGCGTGTCCTTTGGACCCGGGGCACCTGCACGGAGAAGCTCCCAGACCAAGAGAAGACTGATGACAAGGACCTTCCTCCAGAGTCAACAGAGAGAGAAAGCCTTCCCCTGGGGCTGGCACCCTAAATTCGGACTCCTAGTCTCTTAGACTGTGACAGAATAAATGTCTCTTTGTTAAAGCCATCCACTTGTGGTATCTCTGTTATAGCAGCACTAGATAACTAAGACAGTCATGTTCACAGGTACCAACATATCTTTTAAGGGGACACAATTAAATCCATCACAGCCCTCAAACTAAACACATATTCTTTTCATCTTATCTCACCCCCGTTCTGTTCCTTGTTTTTATGCAAATAATGTGCACCTTCTATGTTTGTTTGCCAGGTGTTCCCTCCCACCCTTGACATATTTTCATAATCATGCTGTGCTAATTTTTTTACAGCAACATGTAAACTAGCATAGGGACCACTTATGGAAATACCTTGCAGAAGGTATGTATTATTTGGGAAAAACTATGGTATACACTAGCTTGTGACATACACTAGATTGCTTTGTTCTGGAAATCACCTTGGCAATGAGCTCTGGTTCAAATCCACAGCCAAACTAATGTTCAACTCTCATGCAACCCTCACCAAGGAGGCCATGACTAATGTCCACACTTGAGTCCATTGAAATTGCAGAGATTTTCTTGTAAAAGAAGGGCTCCGTGGCTGCAGCCCCATGGGGAGCACCACGTGGGAGATGAAGGCCATCTCCTAGGCCAGTCTCACCACACATTCCCACCTAACCCTGGCACAGAATTCAAACCAGTTCAGTGTGGAAAATGACTCCCTTCTGAGGAAGAGCCAAAAGGTCCCAACATCTGAAGAAGGGTCTCTCTGCCCTCCTCCAAATGGTTTAAGAGTGAAATTTGTTTTCTAACAAAAGAGACCCCACAGGCAAGTATCAAATACTAATTAATAGATGCAGCATACATAAGAAAGGAAGCAAAAAGCAAGACAAAGGGAAGGAGGAGACAACCATGTGGAAAAGTCTGGCAACAGGAGAGAGAAAGACAGAAAGGAAAGGTGCTCACAATGTGGGCTCTCCATGGTTGGAACCACATCCTGATCACGCGCCACCACCAGGCAATACCACTTGTTTTTACTGCACCAGAACCCAAGATAAAGCTAAATGTCTCAGGACTAGATACAAGTCTAAGTGGGCAGGGCCTGGTCCATGCCTGTCTTTGAGTCTCATGGACCTGAATTTCACTCTAGGCTGCCCAGCCACAGAAATACCAGTGGTGCAATAAGCAGCCCAGCCCACCATCAGCAACAGCTCTACCTTGTGGTTATCCAAGAAGGTAAACAGCACCTGACACTTGTCAGCTTTCATTACCAGCTTGTGTCTGTCTCACTGTGCTCTGATCACCCTTGAATTGGAGCACAACAAAGAACACATCTCTGAAATCCTAGTACTGGTTTACTCTGCCATGTATTCCCCATCAATCATCTTATTTACTGAGTCAGGCATTCGGTTGGGTATACAGTGTTGAATAAGGCAGCCATGTTTCCTGTCTTCATGGAGCTAAAATTTAACCAGGGAGACTGACACTGAGAAAGTAAGTGTTCCCAATTTCTAAAAATCAGTGTACATTCATCTCCTTTCTTCTGACTATTTTAGTCATAAATTGCTAAGGAAGCCTAGAGCCGATGGATCGGTGTCCTGTCCTTAGCCTCAGACCTACCCACTTCGGTGTACCCCAAGGACGCCCACCATCAGCATCTGCTTCTCAAAGCACAGAGGGTAAGTGCAGTGAAATTAATACCCCCGGGAGCCCTCAATGACTGATGGGGTATTAGCATACACATACCCCAGCTCCCTCACCCACAAGTGGTTTAACTCTGAGGCATGTTTTGCTGTTGTGGTTGTTTTGTTTTTGTTTCTAACAGCATTTTCTAGAATTTTCCTACAGAATTAAGCTCCACTTTCGCATGGTAGCTGGCTTGATAGCGTGTCCTTCACCAGCTTCCTCGCCTTCCCTGTCCCACTTCTCCACTCCCCGTCAGTGTTTCTTGCACTTAACAAAAGACTACTTGCTCTTAAATCCTTGTCTCAGGGTTGACTTCTGGAAGACAATGCCTGATTTTTCCTAAAACAAACAAACAAAAAAAAAACACTTGTTGCCTTTGAGTCGATAACTCAATTCACTAAATATTGATTGTGGGCATTCCACGGGAACGTGACATAGGCTCACAGGAAGCTTGCCATCAGGTAAGGGAGAGAAAGAGACATCATATAGCCTGTTCAACTACACTGCAGATGTACAGATGAAATGCACATGAATATATGAAAAGGAAACAATTACTTTTGAATGCTGGGATTGAGCTGGGGAAGGCTGCATGGAAGAGGGAACAGTTGAACTTGGTCAGGAAGTAAAGCAGTGTTTCTCAACCTATTTTCATTATGAACCCCCCAAGAAGCCTTTTCAACCATTTTTTTCCATAATTGCCACCTTCCGCCCCATGATATTTATACCCTAGATGGATTGTGTATGTGCTTATATACTGTGATATAGATATTATCATTACAATATCTAGGATTTTTTGCCTCCTTCTGAACCAATTTTTGTCTCCACTGAAAATGCATGAAGTAAAAAAAGAAAAGAAAAGGATATTAAAGAAATGCCATGAGAAAAGCCAAAAGATATGAAAGTAAGTAACTTGTAGAGGAAAGGTAAATAGTTAACTTCGTCTGTGGTAGGTGAAAAATCACTACAAATTCTTTTGTCACTCCTCACCTCAAAAGGAGGGGGCTATGTGCCTTCCGGTTCAGCCCTTAAGAGGCTGACAGCTTTCACTTTCTGTCTCCTGCAACCCTCAGTCTTGGAATCCAGGTGCCATGATGTGAGGAATCTCAAACAGCCCCAAAGAGAGGCGTATGCAAAGAGAAAAACAAGACAACCCCACATCAGCTCCCAGCTGGCAACCAGCACCACCCTGCCAGTCATGTGAATAAACCATCTTGAAGCAGATCCTTCAGCCCAAATTGAGCTACGCCATCTGCCCCCACAGTGCTCTGTCCAAATCGCAGATTAATGAGCCAAATAAAAGACCGTTGTTGTTTTAAGCAGCTGTATTTTAGGGTGATTTGTTACACAGCAATAAACAACCAAAACAGGATGCTTGTAGACACTAATCAAATCTTCCAAATCTCACTGCTAGTCCGCCAGCAATCCACACACCGCAGTCGTCAGGAAGCTTTACTTATTGCTTTGAATGTGATGTATGGTAAGAAACTCAAGCAAACAATGAGTAAACCAGGAGTTCTTAAGTGACCAATTCACCAATCAGGGTCATGGGGTCATATTTTGTTTGTCAAAGGTAAGTATTTCTATCTGAAGTCAAGGCTGATCTTGTTTATGAGTCAATTAGCTTGTCAATAAAAACTAGCACAAGTCTCTGTGAGCAAAGACATTCTTGTATTTCTAAGAAGCAGAAAGACATTTAATAAATACTTTCAAAAATGGCAGCCATGCCCGTAAGAGTAAGTTAGAACAGAACTGAGTGGAAAATATTTAAAAATCTATGTGGTGGGCAAACTTCCCTACCCCACTTCTGGAGTACACGTGATACGAATACACCCCAAGAGGCACCGTGGTAGTTGAGAGGCAGAATTCTCACCTTCCATGTGGGAGACCTGGGTTCCATCCCTGGCCAATGCACCTCAGGTATAGACACCACCCATTTGTCAGTGGAGGTTTACAGGTTGCTATGATGCTGAACAAGTTTCAGGGGAGTTTCCAGACTAAGATGGACTAGGAAAAAAGGCCTGGCGATCTACTTCAGAAAATCAGCCAATGAAACCCTATGGATCATAGTGGTCTGATCCACAACCCATCATGGGGATGGCGCAGGACCGGAAGAGTTTCATTCTATTGTGCGTGGGGTCACCATGAGTTGGGGGCCGACTAGACGCCACAGCAGCTAATAAGACACCTCCTCCAATCCCACCCTAATCCTTTCTAAGGACCACTGTCTTAAATCATATTTTGATCTAAAACAAATAAGACCCTATATTATTGCTTCCATTCACCACTTTCAATTAAATTTTGACCTAAACATGGGCCACTTAACACTATGATTCAGAGTATCAGAAATGGTATTTTGACAGTATTCATATGAATAACCTTTAGTATTACAATGGCATGTTACAAACGACACATATTTCAATCATTCTCTCTCCAAGGAAAGAGATCCAAATGGACTTTGCTGTATTTGCAGCCAAAAAGTTACGTTTGTAGATGCCATGGGCAGTTTCCTCCCAGAAATTTCTTACTAATGCCAACTAGATTTGCAGGAGGTGGGCAAATTTTGTGATTGCTGAAGATGGATTTTCCTAACCTTGTGCCTGTCACTTGCCATCATCAGCCTCAAGTTCAACTCAAGCTCTTTGCACTTCTTCCAAATCCAAAACAGGTGCATCTTTAGCACATAAACTTAGAACAACTTTATATTTCCTTAGTTGCATTCAACATGCTCATAAAATCTGGATTTATGCAGTTTAGTCCAAATTCCCTACCCCCTTCTTTTTTTTAAAGAGAATTAGCAAATTAAATTATAAACAAGAAGAATAAAGAAACTTGACTCCCCACCAGTGAATGGACTTGGTAAACAAACCTTAAGTCCACATTCAAGGGGACATTAATTGGTTCCATTTGGCTCAGAGCTCCCCAGCCTCCGCTCAGTCAGCCTTCACCCTGGGGGCATATGGTTTTCAATGTCTGGATTCAGCACACATCCCTAAATACAGCCTGCACTATATGTTGTTTCTATCAGGTAACTAGGAGCCCTGACGGCGCAATGGTTAAGCACGAGGCTTCTGACCGAAAGGCTGGTAGTTCCAATCCAACCAGCAGCTCCATAGGCAAAAGACCTGAAGATCTGCTCCTGTAAAGATTACAGCCTGGAAAACTCTATGGGGCAGTTCCACTCTGTCACATGAGGTTGCTATGAGTCAGAAGCCACTCCATGGCATCCAACGACAACATTAGGTAACTAGAATCCCAAATTCAACAGCCTACATTCTGACAAGTTTCAAAAACTCTGGTGGCCACTGATAGTGGTTTATAATAGTTAATAAAAGAAGGCCTTTTCCTACAACATGAGTCTGCATACTAGTCATGCCTGACTTCATCTTGTCACCTCACGCCATTATGTCTTATCCAACTCCACCATGATAAAAAGGTCCCTGGGTGAAGCGAATGGTTTGCTTTCAACTACTAACCTAAGGGTTGGAGGTCTGAATCCACCCAGTAGTGCCACAGAAAAAAGGCCTGCTGATGTGCTTCTGTAAAGATTACAGTCAACAAAACCCTGTAGAGCAATTCTACTCTGTAACACTTGGGGTTGCCAAGAGTGGGAATCAACTCGACGGCAACAGGTTTGAGTTATTTCTCCCCTTCTTAGTCATCTAGTGCTGCTAGAACAGAAATACCACAAGTGGATGGCTTCAAAAAAGAGAAATTTATTCTTTCACAGTCTAGTAGGTTACAAGTCCAAATTCAGGGTGTCAGCTCCAGGAGAAGGCTTTCTCTCTTGTCGGCTCTGGAGGAAGGTCCTTGTGACGCATCAGTCTTTCTTGGTCTGGGAGCATCTCAGCACAGAAACCTCGGGTCCAAAGGATGCACTCTGCTACTGGCACTGCTTTCTTGGTGGTATGAGGTTCCCATGTCTCTCTGCTCGCCTCTCTCTTTTATATCTCAAAAGAGACTGGCTTAAGACACTACCTAATCTTGTAGACCTCATCAATATAACTGCTGCTAATTCCTCTTACTACATCATAGTGATAGAGTTTACAACATATAAGGAAATCATATCAGATTACAAAATGGTACACAATCATACAATACTGGGAATCATGACCTAGCCAAGTTGACAGATATTTTGGGGGGACACAGTTCAATCCATGACACCCCACCCCCCCAGGGAGAATCTGTCAGGAATCAATTTAAGAAGCTCTATTGCTGTCACAACTGCAAGGATTGCCTGGATATGAATTCTGGGTCCACCTCCTCCCAGCTGCATGACCTTGGAGAGTTCACTTAACCTCCCAAAGTCACAGGTTGCTGATCTGCAGATGGGACAATTATAGTACCCACAATTCATACAGCTGCATAAACAGAGCGGTAGTTCAGTGGTAGAATTCTCACCTTCCATGTGGGAGACCAGAGTTCGATTCCCAGCAAATGTACCTGACGCACAGCCACCACCTGTTTGTCAATGGAGGCTTGCTTGTTGCTACGATGTAAACAGCTTCAGTAGAGTTTCCAGACTAAGATGGACTAGGAAGAAAGGCCTGGCTACCTACTTCTGAAACTCAGCCAATGAAAACACCATGGGTCAAAACATTCTGATTGGCAATCAGTCATGGGGATGGCGCAGCACTGGGCAGTGTTTCATTCTGTTGGGCATGGGGATGCACAATGGGGGTCGACTTGATGACAACGAACAACAACCAAGTAGAGCATGTAACACAGGTTTTAACACAGGGCGAGAGCTGCATACATGAGCCATAACTGTAATGATAATCATCACTCCATGTTATGGATGGAATTGTGTCCTCCAAAAGCTATGCTGAAGTCCTAAACCCTGATAGCTGTGAATGTGACCTTATTTGGAAACAGGGTCTTTGCAGATGTAATCAAGGTAAGGGAAAGTCACACTGGAGTGGGGTGGGCCCTGATCCAACATGGCTGGTGTCCTTATTGGAAGAGGAGAAGAGACCCACAGGAGAGATGGAAACCGTCATGTGGAGATGAGGCAGACTGAGGGCTGCTGCCACACGCCAGGGAATGCCGAGGGCTATCAGAGCTGAAGAGACAAGGAAGGCTCTTTCCCTACAGTCTTCGGAGACAGCAGGGCCCTGCTGACTCCCTGAATTCAGACTTCTAGCCTCCAGAATCGTGAGACAGAAAATCTCCACTGCTTTCAACCACCCAGTTTGTTAGGACTTTGTTACGACACCCCTAGGAAACTAATGCCAAACCAACCAGCCCACCACTGTCGCTTCGATTCCACTCAGAGCAACCAACCCTACAGGACAGAGTAGAACTGCCCCAGAGGGTTGCCAAGGCTGTGATCTTTACAGAAGCAGACTGCCACATCTTTCACCCACAGAGTGGTTGGTGGGTTCGAACCACCAACCTGTTGGTTAGCAGCCAAGCATTTTAACCACTTCGCTACCAGGGCTCCTGGAAACTAATACACTGTATAACTTATGATACTCATTACTGAGATTGTTATTGCTTCTTTCTTTCTTTTTTCTTTCTTTGTCTCTCTCCCTCCATCTCCTCCTCTCTCTCTCTGTACACGTAAAAAAACAAACCCAACCCAATTCCGACTCGTAGGGACCCTGCAGGCCAGAGTAGAACTGCCTCATAGGGTTTCCAAGGGGTGGCTGGTAGATTCGAACTGCCAACCTTTTGGTTAGCAGCCACAGTATACAGTAAAGCCCAAACTCAAATCTAGATCCCCTCTTAAAAAGTTAAGGTCCCTGAGCAGCACAAATGACTTGCTTTTATCTACTAACCCTGGTGGCACAGTGGTTAAGAGCTCAGCTGCTAACCAAAAGGTCGACAGTTTGAATCACCAGCCGGTCCTGGAAACCCTATAGGGCAGTTCCTCTGGGGTCACTATGAACTGGAATCGACTCAACAGCAATTGGTTTTTTTTTTTTTTTGGTACTAACCTAAAGGTTGGCAGTTGAAATGCACCTAGCAGTGCCACGGAAGAAAAGCCTGGTGATCTGCTTCTGTAAAGATTACAGCCAAGAAAACCCTATGGAACAGTTCTACTCTGTAACACATGGGATCGCCATGAGCCCGAATCAACTCAATGGCCACGAGTTTCTCTCTTAAAAGGTCAGACGGGAAAACTGTCCAAAGACGTTGTGTGTGATCCCTCTAACTGCTGGCTCATTCACACACTCACCCCTCTGGTTTATAAGTGTTTGGCAAGAGAGGGCGAAAATTTCACTCTCTTCTTGATCCCAAGACCATCAGCAACCCATACCAACCATGAGCTCAGTTCTGCTTCTCCTTGGCCTGCCGCTCTGCGCCCCACCCTGATTCGCACTGGGAGCTTTCCCACGGGTCACAAGCCAAAGCAAGATGAAGGGGAACTGGCCGAGGAACGGTCAGCCCTTGCAGAAGTGGGGATCCATGGGGCCTCAGAAAATGGAATTACGGTCACTGCCTCCCATTATCTTCTAGAAAATTAGCCGACTTCTGAGCTCCTCTGGCTGCTGATCTCACACCTCGTTAGGAAAATGCTTTAAATTCACAGCTGTAAAGCCAAATTGTTAAAACGGAGTAATGGGCAAGAAACACCAAAAAGGGAGAGAAAACTTGAGGGGGACAAACTCCCCAAAAGGAACTTTTAAGTAAAAGACACCCTTACATTTTTAAACCTTTATATACAGATTATAGCACCCCTTTTTAAAAACTGAACCAGATTCATTTGTAACCGACTAAGAATGATATTTCCCTTTAATTAAACATTATAATAATCCTCAATCATGCAAGATTCCCCGCTTTGCTTTTTATTTTTACTTATTTTTTTTTTTTTAACTCTCCTAAAAGCAAAGGTCGCTAGATACAAAGTAAATGCCAGATTTTATCTGGCTGCATGAGAACACAGTCGGCTGAGATATTTTTCAGAACTGATTTAAGCAAAGGCAGCTGCGTGTAAGTCATTTGTTTGTCCTGGATTTAGCAATGAACGGAGCAGCAGGAAGCAACAGAGGCCCTGGACTCTTCTTGGCCACAACGACCTTTACTGGAAGGCCCAGAAACAGCCCAGGCTACCCAGGCTATCAGCACTCAGCTTGGTCTCTTCTCAGCAGACCCACTACCAGGACCTGCTCTCCAGCCAGCCCAAGACCAAGTCTGCCCCAAACCCATGACCCAGGTCAAGGGGGCTGGCTATGTTTCGGACAGTGCTAATCAATGCCAATAATTACAACCACATGCACTTAGTATACATGTTCAAAATCTGACATCTCCTCTGTCTTTTTAATCTCTGCTTTGTCAGTCTTCACAGAAACTTCAAATGACCTTTTTCTAGAGTCCCATAAAATGATAATTGGTGTTAATAACGATACACCTCAGGCAATACATAAAATAGAGATGCCTGTTGACTCATCAAGGATTAAATCATGCTCAATATAATTTCAAGTATCGTAAATATTGTAGTTTGCTGGAAATTGGTAATCCGTGCAAAGTGCATCATCTGTGCCCATCTAGAAGACATCAGACAAATTATTAGTGCCTGGTGAGGATGTGCTAATGTTAGGTTTGCAACGTGACAGAACGAAGCTCTGGGGAAAAAAGAATTCCAAAAATGTGACTGTACTTAGCTTGTGAGTGGCCATCTGAGATACATCTATTGATGCCATCCCATGTGGAGCAAAACAGAATGAAGAAAACCAAAGACACAAGGAAAATATTAGCCCAAAGGACTAATGGACCACACGAATCACAGCCTCCACCAGCCCGAGCCCGGAAGAACTAGATGGTGCCCAGCTACCACCACTGACTGCTCTGACAGGGATCACAATAGAGGGTCCCGAGCACAGCAGGAGAAAAATGTAGAGCAAAATTCAAATTCACAAAAAAAGACCAGACTTACTGGTCTGACAGACACTGGAGGAACCCCCGAGACTATGGCTCCCAGACACCCTGCTAACTCAGAACGGAAGCACCTCCTGAAGTCCACCTTTCAGTCAAAGATTAGCCAGGCCTATGAAACAAACAATAACGCACAAGAGGAACATGCTTCTTAGTTCAGTCAAGTGTTCCAGAACAAATGGGCAATACTTGCCCAAAAGCAAAGAGGAGCAGGTAGGAAGGGACAGGAAAACTGGACAAATGGACACAGAGAACACAGGGTAGAAAGGGAAAAGAGGAGAGCGCTGACACAGTGCAACTAATGTCACAAAACTATTTATATATAAAATTTTTGAATAAAAAACTCATTTGTGCTGTAAACTTTCACCCAAAACACAATAAAGTTAAAAAAAAAAGACCATTTAAGAAAAATGTGACTGTACCTAAGAAAAAGACTTCAGACCTTTAGCATGATGGTTCTCAAAGTGTGGATTCCAGCCTGGCAGCATCAGCATCACCTGGGAACTCGTCAGAAATGCACATTCCCAGGTTGCATCTCATGCCCTCTGAACAAGGAACTCTGGGGATGGGGTCCAGCAATCAGCCTTCTAGAACTCCTCCAGGTGACTCTGATGTGTGCTAATGTTGGAGAACCATAGGACTTAGGGGTGCTTCATTTGAGAGGGATCCTTGGAGCAGGACATCAGGTGAGATGTTAGCAGACGAGTTGAGCTATGGGCAGGAGTTGGAAGAACCAAGGGGCAGGAGGCAAACAGTGTATTTGGGGACCAGCAGGTAGTCTAGCTTGGCTAAAATGTAGGGTATGAAAAAGTGAACAGCAGAAGTTGATGATGAAACATATAGATTAGGGTCGGACTAAAATTTGAAGTCTAAATACAATGATAAGGAGTTTTTACTAAATTTGGCAGGCAATGAGAAGTCAATGAAAATTTGGGGAAAGCATATGACAAGATCAAAGCTACTCATCAGTAAACATCTTTTGAAATCAGATATGCTACCACCTTATAAATAACAAAAGATGACAGAAAGGCCAGGAAGTTACACTGATGTCTCATCTCCAAATATTCTTCTGAGTAAGGCAACTCTACCAGGATAATGAAAGGATTCAAATTAATAACTACAACATCCTTAGCATCTTAATTTTACCTTTAGAAGCCATGAACCATTGAACTGCAGCGGAATGGCCTGGAAATGACACATTACTTTATTTCTCTTTGTAGACATTACCAAAGATGTTTCTCCTCCAAGTGAAGGAGACTTAAGAAATAGGACAAGCATCACCAGTATGAACAGATTACTTTTTTTGCAATGAAAATTAATAACCATCTGAACTTGCCTAGGGCAAGGAGATTTAATGGCGTAGTTAAAAGTAATAAAGGATGCTCTTTAGAACAATCGTTGGGTGATTGGAGGAAATTTATTTAAAATCTTAGGCACTTACAGGCCACAAGTGCATGAGCTCCATTTTAATCCTCCTACCCTCTGACCACAATTTCCTTTTTTTTTTTTTTTAGCTCACTCCCATGAATACCTTGGACTCTAATCATCTTTCAACCAGTGAGCTTAACTCATTGATCTACCACCTATTCACCGTAACTCACCTCTCACAGCCTTTCCTCCCTCCTTCCCATTCATTTCCAAGGTCAAGCATCATGAAAATTCCCTCTGGTACACCTTCATCTGCCACTTCATTAAACTCCCTTGGTAAAACCAACTTTGTACTCAAGTCATGGCTGCATGCACGCAGCTAAGTGTGGCTGCAGAAACCCACATAGCCCAGCTGGCTGGTCTCACAACCCATGATCATAAGCCCCAAATGGATCGTTTATGCTGTTCGGCAGTCTCACTGCATTTCCTTAATCAACTACTCTCCCACTCTCCTAGATGACTATGTTACACCTTCTTCTCTCCTGTCCCCCCATCCTCGCTCTCAGCTCAGTCCCCCTTATTTCACAGTGGAAACTGCAGCACATAGAACAGATGTCCTGTACCCTCACACCTCTCAGTATCTATCCTCTGAGACCTTACATTGCTCTGTGATTGTATAGATGCCTGGGCTGTACTCCTGGGTGTGGCCTATCAGACCACCTGCATCTTGATCCCATCCCTTCTTGTCTGCTCAGGAATATCTCTCCAGCTATTCTTCCCTCTACTATGTTTCTGTTTCCTTCTCCACTGGGTCATTTCCATAAGCATAGAACGTACTATAACTTCTCTCATTAAAAAGAAAAAAAATGATCTCTTGAACCTATACTACGCCCAACAGCTATTTGCCCATTTCTCTGGTCCCCTCTGCAGAAAAACTTCAGAGTTTTCCTTATTCTCTGTGATGGTTAATATTATGTGTCAACTTGGCTAGGCTATGGTGCCCAGCTATTTGATCAAATAGTCTAGATGCTGTTATGAAGTAGTTACATACGATTACATCAGTTAGCCTCACGTAAAGCAGATTACCCTTCATAATGTGGGTGAGCCTCATCTAATCAGTTGAAAGTCTTAAGAGCAAAAAGGGAGCTTTTCCCTAGTGTGTGTTCTGCCTCCAGACTATAAACAGATATTTTGCCAGAACTCCCTCACTCTTCACTCTTCTTGCCAACTTACCTACACATTTCGTGGACTAAAGCTTGCAGGAATTTCCAGCCTGTTGCCTGACCTACAGAATTGGGACTTGCCAGCCCCACACAATAATAGTTTCACTTCTCTAATGAATCCTAAAACACCCTCTTCCCAGGTCCCCTCCTTCCACACTCTTTTAAACCCACTCTAATCAGGCTTTTTGCCCAATCATGCCACTAAAAAAACTCAAAAACCTTTTGCTGAATGACTGACTGGTACAGGTACATCACCAGGAATATTTTTACCTTTCATTTTCCTGTTCTAACTAATTCCTATTGGTTTTTAAAACCATAGCTACCTCATCAGTCATGATAAAACCAAAACCCTATTGCTGTCAAGTTGATACCAAGTCACAGGGACCCTACAGGACAGAGCAGAACTGCCCCATAGGGTTTCCAAGGCTGCAACCTTTACGGGAAGAGACTGCCACATCTTTCTCACGCGGAGCTGCTGATGGGTTAGAACCACTGACCTGTTGGTTAGCAGACGAGCACTTTAACCACTGTGCCACCAGGGCTCCTTATGAATCTTGAAACATGTCACAAATTATACAAATCGTGCATCGCACAATACACACCATCACAACGACACAAGCTGTGTGGCTGAGATAAGTCGTTCTCTCCCTAGTTCCTTCATCTTTGAAGCAGAGACATCAGAAGAGCTGACTCTGACCCTTGCAACTCTAACTTTGTATGACTGACTTTCATTCATTCCTTGGTGGCCAGCTAGGCTCTAACATTGCCCTGATCCATAAGGAAAGCACTTGCATGATTTGGACTTGGGGTTGGATTGGCTTATCCCTGAAAGAAAGGGAAAGGGGCATGGGAGGGAAGGAGAGGAGAAGAAGGGAGCAGAGGGGAAGTTAAGACGGGAGGAAAAGGAAGAGGTGAAAGAAAGGAAGGAAAAGTGGGGTGGGGGGAGCAGACCCATTCAAACACTGCTCTGTTAAAGAAATAGTGATCTTTATATCCTTATCCTACAACAGATGATTAGATGAAATAATTGCTCCTTGAATCTCCTTGGTGTTTAGTCAGCATGCTTTTAAATACTTAGGTGAAGTCTATTTTTCCTCTGTATTAACTCTTTTGTTACCACTGGATTAAGGGTATACCAGCCACTTTTTATGCCTCTGGACCTCAGAGATAAGGCATTACTTGTGTTGTAATGCACTTAGCGTCAAGGTGGGTCTCTTAAAATGCGTGAAGCTCAGCAGACTGGCATTGGAGCCTCACTGTTGTGTAAGCTGAGCGTTCTATTAGATGACGCTTCCTAGATGTGTTAATTTTGTAAACTTTTGCTTTTTTCCCTTTATTTCCATGAGATAAGGCTTGCAAGCGTAATTATGGCTTCCCTGTGTGACAATTAGGGAGCCCTGATGGGTTTGTTTTGGTTTTTCTGTGTCATATTTGGAAAACCAGAGGTTCCCCATGTAACCTAACGAAAAGGTGCCTGCAATACATTATTTATATAGTTCTCATTGGTATGTTGTCATACCACAGATCGATGGCACCACAGTCTACTGGCCTCACTGGTGGCTTGTATTACCAGATCATATTTCTCAAAATCCATATTACCAACCAAAAGTTTAAATACACTCAATTAGTAAGCTTGCATTCCAATACTGAAAACGTTACCTACTTTACCTGTTGCCGTCTAGTCGATTCCAACTCATAGGGACCCTAGAGGACAGAGTAGACCTGCCCCTTAGGGTTCCCAAGGAGCGGGTGGTGGATTTGAACTGCTGATCTTTCGGTTAGCAGCCGAGCTCTTAACCACTATGCCACCAGGGCTCCACTGAAAACATAGGCCACCAAAAAAAAATTTAAGGAGAAAAAACGTAGTAACGAAATTAAATTTCTCTCAGTGGGAATTATTGGTAACTTCTCCTTAAGTGATTCTTAGAACAGAGGGAATAAATTCATCAAAGGCATACCTGAAAAAACTGAGCTTCTCAGCTTACCCCTGAATCATGAGACGAACCTGCAAAATCCCTCTCCTTCTCTACGAACATAATGTCTCCTTCACCATTATACAGAGCAGCTGGGTATGGTTGTGTAAGTTGCTCTAGCAAAGGAGACGCTTCTGCTATGGCCAGGGGCATACTGAAACCCATCAATGTTCTGCTCATCAAGTAGGCACCCATGGAGTTGCACCCAACTTTTATTCTATTCACATAAGCAGGACCTATGGACTGCATGACGCCACACAGAGTCCACAAGGACTCAATTTCATGCGATCACGCGAGTGACAGATATGAGCTGCTGCTCCATGCCAGGCATGGCTCTTGGCAAGGGACGTAAGAATCCTTTCAATGGCTCGTAGTTGATAGTCGATATCACAGTTGATGGACGGAGCCCTGGTGCTGCAGTGGTTAAAGTGCTCAGCTGCTAACTGAAAGGTAGGCAGTTCCAACCCACCAGTCACTCCACAGGAGAAAGATGTGGCAGTCTGCTTCTGTAAAGATTTACAGCCTTGGAGACCCTGCGGGGCAGTTCTACTCTGTCCTATAGGGTTGCTATCCGTTGGAATTGACTCAATGGCAGTGAGTTTGGTTGGTTTGGTTTATCATGGTTGATCCCTGGTGGCACGTGAGATGATTTTAGGTAGTACACAGATACAGCATCGCACAGTACTCAGACACCTAGAGAGAAAGTTATTCCCCTTGAATTCTCTTTCAAACGGAGACTATCTCGTGTGGTGCCAGTATACCTTGAACACTTTTCTTAAGTGTTTTTCATTTTTAGCACAAAGGGTACCAGCTCCAAGCTCAGAGCCTTCAGAAAGCAATAATATCTCATGAAGTTTTCCCACTGTATTTATTTTTATTGTTTTCTTCTATTTATGGCAAGTGACATTGGTTTCCCCTAATGTGGAAAGGATATATTTATTTTTAAATACATGCATTACCTAATTAGAGCCCTGGTGGCATAGTGGTTAAGCTTTTGGCTGCTAACCAAAAGGCCGGCAGTTCGAATCCACCAGTCGTTCCTTTGAAACCCTATGGTGCAGTTCTACTCTATCCTATAGAGTCACCATGAGTTGGAATTGACTCAATGGCAATGGGTTTGCTTTTTGTTTTATTATCTAATAAGAGACAACACCAGTACAAAGTATTTCAGTTAGCACAATTATGCAAAAATCATGGAGGTGGTATATGATTACATACGAGTATAGAGAAACTGGAGAATATGTTATGCAAATGACTAGAGCCGGCCCAGTGATGGGCTACGCCAATGGCTGCAGGAGCAGCAGAGCCATGTCTGTGGGCCCCAGCTGCATCGCCAGCACCTGGCACACTGCCCTGCACCACAGGTGCTCACTAACTCCTGCTGGAATGAATTGACCAACTACAGGGGAGATGGGGAGGTAAGCAGAAGATATGAATATTGAGTTCTTATCTATGGTTGTTCATGGGGAGGGAGAATCCAGGGGGCCATTTTGCCAGTTGACGGGCAGGAGAAAGAGTGAGTGAGAATCTGCTTCATCTGACTCCCAGTAGACCCATTAATTTCCTAGGTATATCTGCTTTTCTTGTTTGTTGTTGTTGATCTCAGTCTCAGTAAATGATTTTTTTGTGGGGTCATTTCTTTACAGGTCTCTCACTTCCCAAGGAAGCCCAGTAGAATGTGCACTCTGAATGGGGCCACACTGCCCCTAAGGGGGCGGTTGCTCATTCTGGGGGACAGGGAGATATCTTACTCTTTTTATATATAAAGCACAGACAGAACTGTTGCTGTGTGCCATCGAGTCACTTCTGACTCAGAATGATCTTACAGGAAGGCGTAAAACTGCCTCATAGGGTTCTTAGGCTGTAATCTTTACTGGAGCAGATAGTCAGGTCTTTTCTCCCACGGAGCCGCTGATGGATTCGAATCGCTGAGTGCTTAACCATTGTGCCACCAGGACAGATATAACTACAATACACCAACAGTTATATATCTGCAACATTAAAATGTCACTGGAGAGGGGGTGAATAGGAGAAAGAAATGTCTAAAAAGGCTCTTAAGAGGGTCAGTAATGAACAAAAACCTTTGAGAACTCTAGAGAAGCGTTTCTCAATTTCAGCACTACTGACATTTGGGCCAGAGAATCCTTTCTTACGGGGGCAGCCCCGTGCATTGCTGGATATTTAGCAGCATCTTCAGCCTCTACCCACCAGATGACAGTCGCATCCCTCAGTTGTGACAACCAAAAAAATGTCTCCAGACATTGTCAAACGTCTCCTGGAGGGAGGGAAAAATTGCACCCAGTTGAAAATAACTGCGCTAGAGAAAACTGTCCACAGGTATGAAATAAGGGAGCTACTAACTCAGCCACATGGCCACAGGGCTCTAAGAAGAGTGAGCCTTCAGGGAAAGAAAATTTCTATACAACCAGGTTCCTCTCCCATGGCTCATTTGGAAATGTTCAGAGCCCAGTCTCACGCACAAAAAAGTTCCCCATCAATATCACCTCACAGAAATCTCCCCTGTGAATAAATGTGAATTCAGCAGCTAATACACACCGCGCAACAAAGGCTTAAAAGGCTTAAAGGTATTTTTCAATCCATCAGTAAGTTCATGCATGGGCTCATATTTAGACATTCTGAATACTTTCACCAAAATTAATAGCTTCAGAACACCAGTGAAAGCTGCAATATGTGAACCAGCACTCTAAAACTGGATTAAGATTTTTCAAAGAATCGGAAAGTCAAATCGAAGCAAAATAAATCCCATCAATAGAAGAGCAGGCTTAGGAGAGATAGTCAGCCACGTTCTTGTATCTCAAGCACGGGTTTAAGAGATGGACGCAAAATTCCAGTTCTAACTTTTACTAGCCATGTGGCTTTAGAAAAACTACATGAATCTCTTAACATGCACATTTCATCACCTGAAACAGTATATGTGCAAGCGCCTCACAGAAGGCCAGGTGAATTAAAGGCAATCAATGTATATTAGCTGCTTCCCGGATTTGTTCTCTTCCTTTCTTCCTTCCTTCCCTTTCCTCTTTCTTTCTTTCAGCCAGAAAGACCTTACACTATACAACTACAAGTACAAAGGGAAAGAAAATATTATTGGGAGAAAATGGGGGATATTTTAAAAAGCAAAGAAGAAAAAAAATTACGGAAAATGTAGGGAAATTAATTTTTTTTTTACTAAGAGTTGAGATGATGACATAGTTCCATCTGTCCAGGAAACAGTTAAACAATTTGTCCTTGGAGTACCTTTTTTACCCTTTCTGCCAAGGTCCGTCTCCATGGAATATCAACCAACTTCTGTCACTAGTAAGTTTCTATTTGCAATGTCCGCCCCACACACTTCTACTGTGAATTCCTTACAACCTCAATGAAGGCCAAAAGAAGAAATTTTGACTCTTGTGGCTCTTTTTATTGTCCCAATGTATTAACATTATCAGGATAAACTGTACTTCAGACTCTCATAGTATCTTTATATCACCAACTTTGTACTACTTTATAAAGTAATAGTTATAAACTTCTTCCGTTACAAGAAAAAAGAAATTATACCCGAATCATCACAAACAGGAAGCCCTAATTTACAAGCAATAATCTGAAGACTTTTTGAAATATAGGATAATAGATCACCACTTGTCTGTCAGTTTGTCATTCTGTGATGGTTTGCATGCCGCTGTGATGCTGGAAGCTATGCTACCGATATTTCAAATACCAGCAGGGTTACTCATGATGGACAAGTTCCAGGATAGCTTCCAGACTAAGACAGACTGGGAGGAAGGACCTTGAGATCCACTTGTGAAAAACCTGGCCAGTGACAACCTTACGGATAGCAGCAGAACATTGTCTGATATAGTGTCGAAAGATGAGTCCCTCAGGTCAGAAGGCACTCAAAAGACAACTGGGGAAGAGCTGCCTCCACAAAGTGGAGTTGATCTTAATGACACAGATGGAGTAAAGCTTTTGGGACCTTCACTTACTGATGTGGCACGACTCAAAATGAGAAGAAACACCTGCAAACAACCATTAATAACTGGAATGTGGAATGTATGCAGTATGAATCAAGGAAAACTGGAAGATGTCTAAAATGAAATGGAATACTTGAAGATCAATATCCTAGGTATTAGTGAGCTGAAATGGACTGGTATTTGCCATTTTGAATCAGACAATCATATGGTCTACTATGCTGGGAGTGACAAATTGAAGAGGAATGGTATCGTGTTCGTAGTCAAAAAAAACATTTTAAGATCTATCCTGAAGTACAACGCTGTCAGGGATAGGATAATATCCATATACCTACAAAGAAGACCAGTTAATATGACTATTATTTTAATTTATGCACCAACCACTAATGCCAAAGATGAAGAAATGGAAGTTTTTAACAACTTCTGCAGTCTGAAATTGATAAAACATACAATCAAGATGCATTCATAATTACTGGTGATTGGAATGAGAAAGCTGGAAACAAAGAAGAAGGATCAGTAGTTGGAAAATATGGTCTTGGTGACAGAAACAATGCTGCAGATGGCATGATAGAATTTTGCAAGACCAACGACTTACTCATCGCAAATACTTTTTTTCAGCAACATAAAGATTAACAATACACGTGGACCTCGCCAGATGGAATATATAGTAATCAAATCAACTACATCCATGGAAAGAGATGATGAAAAAGCTCAGTATCATCAATCTGAACAAGGCCAGGGGCCAACTGCAGAACAGACCATCAACTGCTCATATGCAAGTTCGAGTTGAAATGGAAGAAAATTAAAATGAGTCCACAAGAGCCAAAGTACAGACTTGAGTATATCCCAATTGAATTTAGAGACTATCTCAAGAATAGACTTGACGGACTGAACACTAATGACCGAAGACCAGACAAGTTGTGGGATGACATCAAGGATATTATACACGAAGAAAGCAAAAGGTCATTAAAAAGACAGGAAAGGAACAAAAGACCAGAATGGATGTCAGAAGAGACTCTGAAATTTGCTCTTAAATGTAGACTAGCTAAAGCAAAAGGAAGAAATGATGAAGTAAGAGCTGAACAGAAGATTTCAAAGGGCAACTGGAGAAGACAAAGTAAAGTATAATGAAATGTGCAAAGACCTGCATCAAGAAATCCAGAAGGGAAGAACACGCTCGTATTTCTCAAGGTGAAAGATCTGAAGAAATAATTCAAGCCTGGAGTTGCAATATTGAAGAATTCTATGGGCAAAAATACTGAACGACACAGGAAGACAGAAGGAATACACAGAGACACTGTACCAAAAAGAACTGATTGATGTTCAACCATTTCAGGAAGTACCGCAGGTAACGGATGGTACTGAAGGCAGAAGCCCAGGCTGCACTAAAAGCATCGGCAAAAAACAAGGCTCCTGGAATTGATGGACTGTCAATTGAGATATTTCAACAAACGGATACAATGCTGGAAGCACTTACTTATCTATGCCAAGAAATGTGGAAGACAGCTACCTGGCCAACCAACTGGTAGAGATCCATATATGTTCCTATTCCCAAAGAATGGTACTCCAACAGAATGCTGAAATTATCGAACAATATCATTATTATCACATGCAAGTAAAATTATGCTGAAGAAAATTCATAAACCGTTACAGCAGTACATCAACGAGGAGGTGCCAGAAATTCAAGCCAAATTCAGAAAAGGACATGGAATGAGCAATATCATTGCTGATGTCAGATGGATCTTGGCTGAAAACACAGAATACCAGAAAGATGTTTACTTGTGTTTTACTGACTACGCAAAGACATTCAACTGTAAATCATAACAAATTATGGATAGCATCGGGAAAAACTGGAATTCCAGAACACTTCATTGTGCTCATGTGGAACCTGTATATAGACCAAGAGGTAGTTGTTCAAGCAGAACAAGGGGATACTGCATGATTTAAAATCCAGAAAGGTGTGTGTCAGGGTTGTATCCTTTCACCATACTTATTTAATCTGTATACTGAGCAAATAACCCAAGAAGGGTGGACTCTATGAAGAAGAATACGGCATCAGGATTGGAGGAAGATTCATACACAACCTGCGATATGCAGATGACATAACCTTTCTTTAGGAAAAGTGAAGAGGGCTTGAAGCACTAACTGATGAAGATCAAAGACTACAGCCTTCAGTATGAATTACACCTTAACATAAAGAAAACAAAAATCCTCACAACTGGACCACTAAGCAACATCATGATAAATGGAGAAAAGACTGAAGTTTTCAAGGATTTCATTTTACTTGGATCCACAGTCAATGCCATGGAAGCAGCAGTCAAGACATCAAACGATGTATTATTGCATTGTCAAATCTGCTGCAAAAGAACTCTTTAAAGTGTTAAAAAGCAAAGATGTCTCCTTGAGGACTAAGGTGCAGTAGTCTCATATGCATGCAAAAGCTGGGCAATGAGTAAGGAAGACTGAAGAAGAATTGACACCTTTGAATTAGGGTGTTGGCAAAGAATATTGAATATACCATGGACTGCCAGAATAATAACCAGGTCTGTCTTGGAAGAAGTACTGCCAGGATGCTCCTTAGAGGGGAGGATGGCAAGATTTCGTCTCACATACTTTGGACATGTTGTCAGGAGGGACCAGTCCTGCAGAAGGACATCATGCTTGGTAAAGTAGAGGGTCAGTAAAAAAGAGGAAGACCTTCAATGAGATGGACTGACACAGTGGCTGCAACGATGAGCTCAAACGTAGCCGTGACTGGATCATAGGATCGCTATGAGTCAGAACCGACTCTACGTCACCTAACAACAACAGGATAATAGAAGATTAGATAGTAACTGCAAGACTATTTTATAGAGCATATATGATCAGGTTCCTGATCCCCCTAAGACTGTTTCACCATCTGAAAATTGGTAACAATAATAATACCTATAATTGGAGGGAGTGGTGTGAGGATTAAATTAGATTATGCATTCAAACATTTAGTTTAGTGCTTGGCACAATCATGTTCAATATACATTTGCTCGTATTAAATTGTGATTTTATTATTATTGTTATTATTATTTAGTTCAGTTCCCTTGTTTTATAGCTGAAAAAATAAGTTTAGAGAGGTCAGGTAATTTGCTCATTACCAACAGGTTATTAAGCACAAGACTGGAATTTACATCTACATCTCCCAGCTCCTAATTCCACGCTGCTTAGTCACCATATTCAACATGCATTTAAGAGTTTAGCTTATATATATGTTTTGGTTATCTCTTGCTGCATACCAAATTACTCCAAAATTTATTGGCTTAAAACAACAACTTTTTTAAAAATTATATATCATGATTCTGGAAACCCTGGTGGCATAGTGGTTAAGTGCCATGGCTGCTAACCAAAATGTCAGCAGTTCAAATCCACCACGGGTTCCTTGGAAACTCTGTGGGGCAGTTCTACTCCGTCCTATAGAGTCGCTATGTGTTGGAATCGACTCGACGGTAACGGTTTTTTTGTTTGTTTTTTAAAATCATGGTTCTGTGGACCAGAAATTTGGCAGGGCTCAGTGGGCGATTCTTTTGCTCTACATGGTTCTGACTGGGATTACCCACTGATACTCAGCTGGTGGACAGGCTGGTGTGGATGGTCCTAACAGTTTCATTTACACTCTTGGTGCCTTGGCAGGGATGGTTAGAAGGCTGGGTTTAACTGGGAATGTTGACTCTCCAGTATGGTTTCTGGCTAGTCAGGCTTCTTTCATAGTGGCTTGAAGCTCTCAGAAATCATGTTCCAAAAAGGCATAGGCAGCAGCTGACGCTGCAAGACTTCTGAGCAGTCTCAGAAAGTCACTTCTGCTACATCCTATTGATCAAGTCACTAAAGCCAACCCAGATTCAAGGGGAGTGGAATTACACTTCATTTCCCAATGAGAGAAGTAATAACAAATTTGCAGCCACTTTTACTCCACCTGTAAACACAAACAACAATATTGCTGCTTTTGTGAGTCAAGTTTCTGGGGTTTTACAGGAAAAGGGCTATGTTAGTTATTGTCTGTGTCGTGTGTGAATGTGTGAGTGTGTGTGTGTGTGAAAAATTTAATTGGCAAGTAAGAAATAAATAGTATGTACTTAATAAAATTAAATTGTGGCTTTATTGGAAAATGACCTTTTAGGGTAGTTTTCCCAGAAATAAAAACAAGTAAAATTGATGTCAAGTATAATCTGCTCCCAGCCAAATTAATCACTGGCTTCATAAAATGAAAGGAAAGCCATATGTTCTTTTCAAAATGGCTTCCCAAGAGGACAAGCAATACTGTGAAGAAGTATTGAAGTTGCAGGATGGAATGACGCTGTCAAGGAGGACTTATTACCTCCACGTATAACAAGAAAAATCTCCAGTCCCTTGCCACCGAGTTATGGCTCAGAAAGTCTAATGAGAATTCTAGGAGGGAATTAAATTTAATTTGTTGTTCTGGGCTTACAGCTGACCCGCAGTTATTCCAAGGGTTTACTGAAACTCTGACTTGTCAAAAAATAATTTCAAGATGGCTAGTTAATCTCAAGGTCAGAAGAGAAAAAAAAAAAAAAAATGAAACACTTAAAAAAAAAAAAACTGTATTAAAGCAACAGAAGACCTAAAATTTATTACCGGCTCAGCTTTCACGAATGAATTTAGGCATACCTTTGAAAAATATTTCAGAACAAGAGAAAGAAAATGTCTTTCTAGAGACTTACATAAAGAGGCTAGCTTTCACATATTATTTACTACAGGAACCTGAAGAAGATTTTAGAAAATCATTTTGCAAGTTCAATAGTATATAAGACGACACTCGCTATGAAACAAACTTAAAAACAAGAAAAATGTAAAATGGAATGACAATAGGATTATATTAAATACAGAGATATTTCTAAATCAAATTTAGGATTACACGGTTTCCATTTAATTCTCTGTATTTATATTTACTAAAATCCTGGTTCCTAACAACTCAAAATGAGAAGAAACAGCTGCAAACATCCATTCCTCAAAACTGGACCAGTAAGCAACATCATGATAAACGGAGAAAAGACTGAAGTTGTCAAGGATTTCATTTTACTTGGATCCACAATCAACACCCATGGAAGCAGCAGTCAAGAAATCAAAAGACGTGTTGCATTGGGCAAATCTGCCGCAAAACACCTCTTTAAAGTGTTGAAAAGCAACGATGTCACCATGAAGACTAAGGTACCCCTGACCCAAGCCATGATGTTTTCAATTACCTCATATGCGTGCGAAAGCTGAACCCTGACTAAAGAAGATCAAAGAAGAATTGACATCTTTGAACTGTGGTGTTGGCAAAAAACACTGAATATACCACGGACTGCCAAAAGAATGAACAAATCTGTCTTGGAAGAAGTACAACCAGAATACTCCTTAAAAGCAAGGATGGTGAGACTATGTCTCCCACACTTTTGACGTTATCAGGAGGGATCAGTCCCTGGAGAAGGACATCATGCTTGGTAAAGAAAAGGGCCAGCAAAAACAGTAAGAAGACCCTCAGCAAGATGGATTGACACAGTGGCTACAACAATGGACTCAAGCATAACAATGATTGTGAGGATGGCACAGGACCGGACAGTGTTTTGTTCTGTTGTACATAAGGGTCACTATGAGTAGGAACCGACTCGACGGCACATAACAACAACAAGGACGACGTTAACATAAACACGGATTTGCTATGTTTTATAATGGACGTAGAATACATGTAATTAAAACATAACACGTATCTTACTATAGATCAATTAGTGTATGTGAGCGTGTGCACACACAGGATAAAGCAAATGAGTAACAGAAGATATGATATTGTACAATAAGATACATTAGAATAAAGCAATGATTTTATATATGTAACGTATATACACCCCCACACTTACATATACATATATGAAATCAGCTCAGAATAGTAATGCCAATATCATTACTGTAAAAAGATGACTAAAAGCAAATGATTACTAAAAACAGCTTACTACATCTGTGCCGATTTTTTCTTTTGTTTCTTTGTTTTTATGCTCTATCCCACTAGGAGGTATAGCTAGATTAACGTGTTTTAAAGTTACCTGACATAATTCCTTTCCATGAGGATGAACCATCAACTTAATACAGAGTTGCCATCATGTTTAAAATTTTGCTTTCAGGTTTTAGAGATTACTTTGATATAATATTATCTATAATTATGTAAAATATTTACACTGCACAAAATTCTTCTGTATTTAGAAAATTCTAGTTTCTATTCCTGGCCCCTTTGCTTTGTCCCTTCCCTCCCCTATAATAATTCCATTTCTCCATTTTTTTTTTTTTTTTTTAGTTCTTTGGTTTATCCTTCATATATATCTATCTATATATTCCTCCACCCTTTCCTTAAACAATAGGCTACTCTACATAGTATTCCCTGCCTTGGTTCTCACAGCTTAACAATGTCCTAGAGATAATTCTTCATTTCTTTTTATAACTTCATAGTACCCAGAGGATGGATATTCTGAAGTTTGTTCAACTGGTCTTCTCCTTATATATTTTAAGATGTTCACAAGCTTTTGTTAATACAGTGTTGCAATGAATAGCCTTCTAAGTATGTATTTTTATATTTGTAGCCAGAGCATTATGAAGTTTTGATGAAAATAATGAAGAATCCATCTAAGAGGTCATTTTTATAGATTACAACCGCTTAGAATATATACCATCCACATTTTCTTCTTTTCTTATAAATGTACTTAAAGTTGTAGACTGAGAAGTATCAAAATTAAGAATTCAAGGATGATAAAGGTGTGATATAGAATTGACCACTAAAGGTAAATCTAAAGAGTTACTAATATATGGATACAACACTGAAGGTAAAACTCAGAACAATTTCCTGAAAGAGAAGATATGTAATATAATAATACTAATGCAATAACAATAACCTGGGTATAAACCCTTATGTTATATTTTCAATGACTGGAAAGGAGTGAGGGAGAAGATGATAAGTTTGCTGAATTCCATTGTATACGTTAAAAAAATAAAAATTAAAAAAACCAAACCCATTGCTGTCAAGTCAATTCCAACTCATAGCAATCCTATACTACAGAACAGAACTATCCCATTGGGTTTTCAAGGCTGTAATCTTTACAGTGCAGACTGCCACATGTTTCTCACACTGAGCAGCTGATAGGTTTGAACCACCAACCTTCTGGTTAACAGCCGAGTGATTAACTACTGTGCCACCAGCATTCCTTATTGTATACATAAGGGAAATAAAAATATACAGTTCCATCCCTAACTTTGATAAGAAGAGGAATACATGTTAAATTTTTAAGAAACATTCTTCAAAGATAACCAAAAGATCTATACCTTCAAAGATAAAAGTGATCTTTGCCTTCCACAGCACTACAGAAAATATAATTAAACATAGTTCACTAAGATATGCAGTATAAGAAAGCATAAAAAAATAAGGCTCAAAATAAGATGATCGAAATCATTTTAAATGTATCAGTTGTAACAACAAACGTAAATGGGTCAAATTATTTTGTTAAAGTTTCTGAGACTGGGCTACATATAATTCCATGCCAGACTGCTTATAAAATTCCTGTACAGTTAATGCAGGGTAGTAGTTGAGAAGACAAACTTTGAAGTCGGACAGACCTGGTTTAAAACCTCAGTTCCACCATCACTAATTGTACAAGTCATGTTTAAGTTTTGAGCTTCATTTCCCTTACCCATACAATAGAGCTAATAATACCTACCTGTCACAATTTTTGTGAGAATTAGAAAGCATGTTATGTGCTCTGCTTAGACCTTACCATTAGGACATTAGAGCAACATTATAGCAATAAGTAACTGGTATACCGTGTGTGTGTGTGTGTGTGTGTGTGTGTGTGTGTGTGTGTGTGCAGTGTTAAAAGAATTACACCTTCATTAACACTTTTAGGAGGTCAACTTGAAACTCACTTGTGAGTTAAAAATAAAAAGTATGAGCAAGTAGGCAGAAAGTAAGACTATCAGTTGTAAGATACAATGCAAGAACGCATTTATCATTACATATTGACAAAAGGCAGTATCCTCAATTGCAACAAGTATGCACCTTTATGTGCCAAATAACATGCCCTCAAAATATAAAACACAAAATACATCAGGATGCAAAGAAAAAATTACAGGCATATAATATTCTGAGACACTATGAAGCCACTTCCAGAAATTGAGGAATCAAATAGACTAAAAGGTCTAGAACGAATTTGAATAATGTCAACTTAATTGATATAAATCAAAATTTATACCCTTCGACAGCAGACGAAACTTTTACAGAAATATATGATAAAATAGCTAAGGAAGATAAAAACTTTTTTGGACATGATTCCAACCCCCTAGGTTGGAAGGCACTCAAAATACAGTGGCCACAACAATGGACTCAAGCATACCAACTATAGTGAATATGGTGCAGGACTGGTCAACATTTTGTTCTGTTATATATGGGGTCACCATGAGCCACAGCCAACTCAATGGCAACAACAATATTAAACATGTTAGGTGGTGAAAAATTACATACTTAAGCAATGTGTCTTAGTTATCTAATGCTGTTGTAACAGAAATACCACAAGTGATTGGCTTTAACAAAAAGAAATTTATTTTCTTACAGTTTTGGAGGCTAGAAGTCTGCATTCAGGATGCCAGCTCTAGGGGAAGGCTTTCTCTCTCTATCACCTCTGGAGGAAGGTCCTTGTCTCTTTAGCTTCTGCTTTCTGTTCCCTGGAGATCTCCACGTGTCTTACCATCTATCTTACCCCATCTCTGCTTGCTGGCTTGCTTGTTTAATTTCTTTTATCTCTCAAAAGAGACTGATTCAAGATACACTCTACACTATCCTGCCTCTTTAACATAACAAAGACAACTCATTCCCAAATGGGCTTATAACCACAGGCATAGAGGTTAGGATTTACAACACATATTTCTGGGGGACACAATTCAATCCATACCATTTCATACTCTGGCACCCCAAAACCATGTCCTTGCCACATGCAAAACACATTTTTCACCCCATCACATCATCCCAAAAGTCTTAAATCACCTCCAAATCCAAAATCTCATCCTCGGAATCATCTAAATCAAATATGAGTGAGACTTTAACACATTCCATCCTGGGGCAAAATTCCTCTTCATCTGGGAACCTGTGAAATCTAGAATACAAGTTATCTGTTTCTAAAGTGCAACGGTGGGACAGGCACAAGGCAGACATTTCCATTACAAATGGGAGAAATCCAAAGGGAAAAAGGGATAACAGGCACCAACAAAGTCCAAAACCCAGCAGAACAAATTACTTTAACTCTCAAGGCTTGAAAAAAATCTTCTCTTCTCTGAGGCCATCTGGGCAATGGCTCTGCCCTCCAGACTCAGGGTATTGGCCACATTCTCTGGATTCTGGGTGGTGGCCCCTCGGCCCTGGCTTCAGCTCCACCTTCCAGGCCCTCTGGGATGGCAACCCTGCTCTGTTGGCTTTAGGCTGCCCCAATCTCCTAGTCCATCTGAGTAGCAATCCCACTCCCTCAGCTCAAACAGGCCCCATTCTTCTGCCCCTGGGACATGGCAGCCTCACCCCCACAGCTTTAGGTGGTGGCTCCATCCTCCTGGCATATGTTAACAGCAGTCCCACACTCTGGAACCAAGTTGGTGAAGATCCGATTCTTTGAAACCTAGGAGGCTGTGGCCCCACCCTTTGTGATCCAGGAGACCAGGGCCCCACCCTTTGTAACTGAGAAGGCCCTGCTTTCCGTGCTCTTTCCAACAGTCCTGCTGATCTCCGAGCTGCTCCAGGGATGCTCCTTTCCTTTACTTAGAGGACAACAGATGTGGCTCCTTTGGCCTGTTTTCCTGCCCACAGAATTCCAAGAGGTAGAATTCTTTCCTTCTCTGTCCCCTTCAGTCTAAGCTGATGACTTTTCTGCTGTGGTAAGGCTAGATCCACAAATCACAGGCTTAATCTCTTTAACAAAAGATTGTGTAGCACATCTTCAGTGAACATTCTAAGACACGCATCCTTAGATTGCACAACAGAATTTTCCAAATCTTTAAGTTCTGTTTTCATTTTGCACAGTTCATTTTTAAGTCCATCTCTTTCCTCTCTCATTTTACTGTAAGTGGCAAGGATAAACTATGCAGCCCCTTTAAGATCTTGCTTAGAAATCTCATCAACCAGACAGCCAAATTCATCACTTACAAGTTCTACCTTCCGCCAAACATATGAACATAATTCAGAACATGAGTTCTTTGTCACTGCATAAAAAGCATCATACTTCCTCCATTGTCCAACCACATGTTCATCATTTTCTTTTAAAGTCTCATCAGAAGCACATTTAATATCCACATTTCTGCAACATTCTACTGCTGGTGCCATATATATTCTCTAAGACAACACAGACCTTCTCTATAGCTCTCCTCACTTCCTTCTGAGCCCTCACCAGAATTGTCATTGACTTCCATAATTCTGCAACAGTCTCTTCAAGACAATCTACGCTTTTACTATTAAGCACCTCAAAACTCTTCCAGCCTCTATCCACTACCCGATTCCAAAACTGCTTTCACATTTTAGGTATCTGTTAGAGCAGCACCCCACTCCCGCTACCAAATTCAGGGGGTGGGGAGTGTCTTTCCTAGGGGAGCAAAACCACTGAAGCACATATAGCACATATGTATGTAGAGAGAGAGAGAGATTTCATGGAACTGGCTCATGCAGTTGTAGAGGCTGGCAGGTCCCAAATCTGGATCAGACATCAGGCTGGAGGCTTCCCCTGACTCATGTGGTTGCACGGACTAACGAATCCAAAATCAGCAGGTCAGATACCAGGCTGCTGGCTCACGGGGCTGTGGAAGCTGGTGAATTCCAAAATCTGCAGTTCGGGGGGCAGGCTGCTGGCTCAAGTCCCAAGAACTAGAGGTCAGAGGATGATGAGTCGAATACAGGATCAAGAAAGAGAGAGCTTTTCCAGAACATCCATATCTACTGGATGCAGGCCACACCCCAAGGAAACTTCCCTTTCAACTGACTGCCAAACTGCTGAGAATCATGACCTAGCCAAGCTGACAAATAACCCTAACCAATACACTATGATATGCTTTTTTCTAATAAACCCTAACAGAGAACAACTAATAGAATTCATCTTGATTTTATTTCTGAGAGTCACAACATGAGAGGACGAGAACACCAATGCCTTGCCTACGCTGCACATTTTCTTTGTTATTCTTCAAATAATGGAATGTTGATCTTTATTGGATCATTATGGTTTTCCTTGTATGACTATTTTACAACCATTTCAAAAGCATTTCATTCTTTTGTTAAAAAAGAGAGAGACAGAGAGTTCTGAAAAACTCAAATCAATTCAACATCTAGTATTCTGGCCTAAAACCTAGTTATACAGTGGTGGTAGCACTGAACAACTGAAACAATTTTTTTTTTTTTGAGTTCTTGGTACAAATCCAACCAATTACACATAAAAATCCTGGTAGCTTTCAGGTGTAAAGTAATGGGAGACTGTAAAATATTGGGACCGCAAAAAAGCAACCTTAGCTTTTCAAACAAATATGTCTTAGAAACTACAAGCATAAAGCCTCCTCAATTTTATTTTTCTTTCAACTGTTCTATGGAGATACAAAAATAAAATCCATTATGTTTTGGCATGAATATTTCATAATTTAAAAGGGATATATAAATACAAACAATAAACAAGCAACAATAAATATGCATTGCTGTGGTTAACAGCAATAAAACAATAAAATCATTTTTTTTTTTCAAAAAATAAGGGCATAAATAGTGAAATACTGTGGAACTGAGGTTGATCAGGGTATGCTTCCTTAAGCAGGAAAGTTTTGCATTTATGAAATCTATAAGCTATCTCCATTACTGAGTTTGAAGGGGGCTTATTAATGCTCCACGCACTGTCTTGGAAGAAGTGCAGCCAGAGTGCTCCTTAAAAGCAAGGATGGCAAGACTTCGACCCACCGACTTTGGACATGTTATCAGGAGGGACCAGTCCCTGGAGAAGGATACTATGTTTGGTAAAGTAGAGGGTCAGTGAAGAAGAGGAAGACCCTCAACAAGATGGACTGACACAGTGGCTGCAACAGTGGGCTCAAGCATAGCAATGATTGCGAGGATGGTGCAGGACCCGCCAGTGTCTCATTCTGTTGTACCAAGGGCCATTATGAATAGGAACCAGCTCAATGGCAACTAACAACAACAACATTAACGTTCCAAGGAATATATCATTTTGAGATTAACGGGAAAATTCTAGTTAAAAAAAATCATGGATAGTTTTTCTACCAAAGTCAATCAATTCTAACAATATTCCAACTTCAGAATTCTGCAAGTCACACTTTGCCTATATATAGAAACACATTATGTTATATATCAAATTTAATTTCTAACTAAATTAGCAAAATATTTCTCCAAATGCAACATACATGTCCATGTGTAATTTCAAAAGAATTATATTTTCATGAGTAATAATTTCAGGAGATCAACTTGAAACTCCTAAATGGGAGCTTCTGGTACCAACAGGAGGCTCTGTTTCCACCCCTAGGGAGAACTGGGAGAAGAGCCAGCGGCACAGTCAACAGAGGTTCCTTAGTGAAGCTATTTAGCTAAACAGTAGCTGCTACTTCACTCCTCCCAACTCATCCAAGGTCCAGCGGGAAGGGAGGCCATGGTGGTCTAAGGAGTATTATAATTATTTCTCAGGTAGGCACATCAGTCTGCCCCTCCCTTCCCTACAGGGTCCAAATAATCAAGTGAACAACTGAATATATACAGAGAGCTGTTTCCAAGAAGTGTATCCGAAAACTTTTTTTTACTTTTAAACCAAAAAAGCCCTGAGAAAATAGTACCTGGCTGAATTAATAACAGTACGAACCCTGTTCATAACAGACACTCCAAAGGAAATCTCCCCTGCCTGAGGCCACAGTTATCTTTTGAGAAAACCGAAAAAAAAAAAACAAAAACCAAACCCATTGCCTTCAAGTTAATTCTGATTCATAGCAACCCTATGGGACAGAGTAGAACTGCCCCCTAGAGTTTCCAAGGAGCAGCTGGTGGATTCAAACTGCTAACCTTTTGGTTAGCAGACGAGCTCTTAACCACTATGCCACCAATCCTCCATCTGTTGAGAGTCGGATCCAAACTCCTATATACCATATATCCCACTGCAGCATAAATGAGAGGGACTTTATCTGCCTTCCCCACCACGCCAGCATCTCTTCTAGGAAAAGGTGTTTTTCTACCCAGTATGGAAGAAGAATAGTGAATGTACTGTGGACTTCCAAAAGAACAAGCAAATCAGTCTTAGAAGAAAGTCAACCAGAATGGTCCTTAGAAGCAAGGATAGCAAGACATCATGTTAGGTAAAGCTGAGGACCAACGAAACAAGGGAAATGCTCAATGAGATGGAGTGACACAACAGCCACAACAGTCGACTCAAACAGACCAACCATCATGAAAATAACACAGGACCAGGCCACATTTTGTTCTGTTCTATATACGGTGGCCATGAGTCGAAAAGGACTTTACGACAGCTAATAACATCAGATACTAGCACATTACTTAGCACACAGGAGGCATTCAAGGCATGCTTGTTGAGTGAATAAATAATTCAGAACCAGACTCTCTGGCAAAACTTAGCATCCAAGAAGAACACAAGGCCTTGCCAGGAGGTCTCCAGCCCAGGAACATCCCTTATCAGTTGCTTCCGACACTGCTACTAATCTGTCTCCAATACCCACCACTGAGCTCCACTCTGCTTATGCATCTGCCCACAGTCTCCATTCCTTACCCCAAGGACTTTCAACCATGCTGCTTTCATTTTCTTGCACTTAACGCACCTCCACCATTAGAATTCCTATAACAATTTTTTAAATCTCTTCATGAAAATATAACAAAACTTATTATCATGGAATATATTAAATGGCATATATTAAGTAAAACATATGCAGGTCATACAGAAGAATGTATCACCTGTTTTGTAAAAGCATGTGTGCCTGTATATCTATCTACAGAAAACAGGATGTAGGCTAGACACCAAAGCATTAACAGTGGAATCTTTTTTTTTTTAATTCTTTATTGTACTTTAGATGAAGGTTTACGGAACAAATAGTTTCTCATTAAACAGTCAGTACACATATTGTTTTATGATATTGGTTAAGAACCCCACGATGTGTCAACACTCTCCCTTCTTGACCTTGAGGACCTTTTTTTTTTTGCTGAAAATATACATAGCCAAAGTTACACCATTACGAAAGTTTCTACATGTACAATTCAGTGACATCAATTACATTCTTCCAGCTGTGCTGCTATTCTCATTATCCTTTTCCAAATTATTCCATCACCATTATCTTCAACTCACTTAACAGTGGAATCTTGATGAGTTTTGCTTTCATTTTCAAACCTTTCTATACAATGAAATCTTTTATCATGAGAAGTTTTGCCACTGAGAACAGACCAAAAAACAGCAACAACAACAAAAAAAATGAAATAGACAAAAAACAACCTGAGATTATTTTACTTACACTAGTGGAACAAACGTGGGGACCAACAGGAATCCTTAACCTGGCAGACAGTTAACGCACTCAGCTGCTAAAAGAAAGGCTGGAGGTTCGAGTCCACCCAGAAGCCCCTCAGAATAAAGGCCTGTCGATCTACTTCCAAAAAGTCAGCCATTGAGGAAAGGGAAGATGCCCCGGATAAGCAAAGCACTACTGAAGAAGAAGAATAAAGTAGGACGACTCACTTGATGGGAAGCGTAGGGGACAGTGAGTTGAAGATAATGGTGATGAAATAATTTGGAAACGGATAGTGAGAATAGCAGCACAGCTGGAAGAATGTAATCGATGTCACTGAATTGTACATATAGAAACTTTCGAAATTGTGTGACTTTGGCTAAGTATATTTTCACCAAAAAAAAGGTCCTCAAAGTTGACAAGGGAGAGTGTTGACACATCATGGGGTTCTTAACCAATATCATAAAACAATATGTGTACTGACTGTTTAATGAGAAACTATTTGTTTTGTAAACCTTCATCTAAAGTACAATAAAAATTTTTTTTTTTTTTAAAAAGCAGGAGGACTCGCACTACCTGACCTCAGAACCTACTATACAACTCCGGTAGTCAAAACAGCCTGGTACTGATACAACGACAGATACACTGACCAGTGGAACAAAATTGAGAACCCAGAAGTAAATCCATCCACATATGGTCACCTGATCTTCGACAGGGGCCCAACGTCCATCAAATGGGGAAAAGACCATCTTTTTAACAAACGGTGCTGGCAAAACTGGATGTCCATCTGCAAAAAAATGAAACAGAACCCATACCTCACACCATACACAAAAACTAATTCAAAATCGATCAAAGACCTAAATATAAAGCCCCGAACTATAAAGTTCATAGATGAAAAAACAGGATCAACGCTAGAGGCCCTAATACATGGCATTAACAGAATACAAACTATAACCAACAACACACAAACTCCAGAAGATAAGCTAGATAACTTGGATCTTCTAAAAATCAAACACTTACCCTCATCAAAAGATTTCACCGAAAGAGTTAAAAGAGAACCTACAGACTGGGAAAAAATTTTTAGACATTTCATGTCAGACAAAGGTCTAATCTCTAAAATCTACAAGAAAATCCAACACCTCTACAACAAAAAGACAAATAATCCAATTAAAAAATGGGCAAAGGAAATGAACAGACTCTTCACCAAACAAGACATTCAAGCGGCCAACAGACACATGAGGAAATGCTCGCGCTCACTAGCCATTAGAGAAATGCAAATTAAAACCACAATGAGACACCATCTCACCCCGGCATTACTGGCACAAATCAAAAACACTGGAAATAACAACTGTTGGAGAGGCTGCGGAAAGATCGGAGCTCTTATGCACTGCTGGTGGGAATGCATAATGATACAACCATTCTGGAAAATGATGTGGTGCTTCCTTAGAAAGCTAGAAATAGAAATACCATACGATCCAGCAATCCCACTCCTAGGAATATATCCTAGAGAAATAAGAACCATCATATGAATAGATATATGCACACCCATGTTCATGGCAGCATTGTTCACAACAGCAAAAAGATGGAAACAACCTAGATGCCCATCAGAAGATGAATGGATAAACAAACTATGGTAC
>NW_004444083.1:988930-1026804 GCF_000243295.1 Trichechus manatus latirostris | reverse complement strand
CACGATCATTAGCCATTAGAGAAATGCAGATCAAAACTACAATGAGATATCATCTCACCCCAACAAGGCTAGCATTAATCCAAAAAACACAAAATAACAAATGCTGGATAGGTTGTGGAGAGACTGGATCACTTATACACTGTTGGTGGGAATGTAAAATGGTACAACTTCTTTGGAAATCAATTTGGCGCTTCCTTAAAAAGCTAGAAATAGAAGTACCATACGATCCAGCTATCCCGCTCCTTGGAATATATCCTAGAGAAATAAGCGCCGTCACACGAATAGATATATGCATACCCATGTTCATCGCAGCACTGTTCACAATAGCAAAAAGATGGAAGCAACCTAGGTGCACATCAACGGACAAATGGATAAACAAACTATGGTATATCCACACAATGGAATACTACACAACGATAAAGAACAATGATGAAGCTGTGAAACAGCGTATAACATGGTGGAAGCTGGAACTTATTATGCTGAGTGAATTTAGTCAGTCACAGAAGGACAAATACTATATAAGACCACTATTATAAGAACTCAAGAAAAGATTTAAACACAGAAGAAAACATTCTTTGATGGTTACGGGGGTGGGGAGGGAGGGTGAGGGTTATTCACTGACTAGATAGTAGATAAGAATCATCTTGGGTAAAGGGAAGGACAGTGCACACTGCAGGAGAAGCCAGCACAAATGGACTGAAGTTTCCTCAATACAATCAAATACTCTGAGAGACAGAGTAGCAGGGATGGGGGGTCTGGGGACCATGCTTTCAGGGGACATCTATGTCAATAGGCATAACAAAGCTTATTAAGAAAATGTTCTGCATCCTACTTTGGTGAGTGTCTGGGGTCTTAAAAGCTTGCAAGCGGCCATCTAAGATGCATCAATTGGTCCCAACCACTTGGAGTTAAAGGAGAACGAAGAACGCCAAAGACACAAGGAAAGTATTATCCCAAGAGACAGAATGGGCCACATAAACCATAGACTTCATCAGCCTGAGACCAGAAGAACTAGATGGTGCCTGGCTACCACCAGTGAACATCCTGACCGGGAACACAAGTGAGGATCCCTGATGAAGCAGTAGAACGATGGGATGCAGAACTCAAATTCTAGTAAGAAAACCAGACTTAATGGTCTGACTGAGATTGGAGGCGCCCCAGAAAGCATGGCCCCTGGACTTTCTATCACCCCAGAACTAAAACAATTTCTGAGGCCAACTCTTCAGACAGGGATTGGACTGGACTGTGGGACATAAAGTGATACTTGTGAAGAATGTGCCTCTTAGTCAAGTAGATACAAGAGACCAAGGGGGCAGCTTCTGTCCAGAGGTGAGATGGGAAAGCAGAGAGAGTTAGGAGCTGGTTGAATGTTCATGAGGAATCAGGGGCGGAGGGGAGGAGTGTGCTGTCGCAGAATGGGGTGAGAGGTTGGGGTCTCATAACAATGTATGTAAAAAAATAAAAAAAAATTCTGTATGGGAGGAAAAAAAAGACCAGACTTACTGGCCTGACAGAGACTGGAGAAACCCCGAGATTATGGCCCCCAGACATCCTTTTAGCTCAGTCATGAAGTCACTCCCCAGGTTCACCATTCAGCCAAAGATTAGACAGCCTCATAAAACAAAACAATACTAATGGGGCACGACAGCCTAGGGACAAGGACTAGAAGGCAGGAGGGGACAGGAAAGCTGGTAATAGGGAACTCAAGATTGAGAAGGGACAGTGTTGGTATGTCGTGGAGTTGTTAACCATCATCATAAAACAATATGTGTACTGTTTAATGAGAAACTATTTGTTCTGCAAACCTTCATCTAAAGTACAATTAAAAAAAAGAAAAAGGAAAAGTCAGCCATTGAAAACCTTTTGGAGCACATTTCTACTCTGCCACACATGGGATCACCATGAAGTCAGAATCGACTTGATGACAACTGGTTTTTAACGTTGCAGAACTATCAGATTAAAGAGAAGAAATGTATTTGGTTTTGAGCTCTATTCCAGCTCTCCACCCTACACTCCGCCACCCACCCTCCACTCTCAGCACTTTACGGGACACCCTGCCTGGAGGGACACTGAATAAGTATTTGTTAAACAAACGGCAGAAGCATTTTCATATATTTCAACGTCACTGAAGCACCTTCGTTGGTAGACCCTGCCCTGACCTGAACCTCTACACTTGGTGTTCTCATTTAAAAGTGGTCTCTGACTCACAAGAGACAGAGAACTAGAATTGCTGACCTCACCCAACCAGTCGAGAATGAAGTATTCATGGCCTTTGTCTCCTTTACTACAATTGTTCTTTCGAAAATGATGTGTTTGAATGTTGCGGCTGCATTCTACAGATTGACAAGAAAGGTTTTTGTCAACCGAGAAGACCACACAATACCGCAAAGGAAAAATGCCAAGAAGTATCTTCAGACAGACGGCGGAGTGCAACATGGAAGAAGAACTCACCTGAATGACCTTGAAAATAATGTGTCATTTCTTGGCATTGGCCTTCTGGATTCCTTGAGTGATCTAGATCTCTTTACAGCTCTCCTGCACTTGCGACTCTGTTGGAGCACGGATCCACCACACAATTTCATATCTGACACCCTTTCCCCAGCCCTGGTGGTGCAGTGGTTAAGAGCTACGGCTGCTAACCAAAAGGTCAGCGGTTCGAATCCATCCGCCACTCCTTGGAAACCCTATGGGGCAGTTCTACTATGTCCTAGAGGTTTGGTTTTGGTTTCCCCACCCAAATCGAGTTTTGGCGCTTTTTTTTGTTGGATATGGAGTTACACTTTCAAAGGCTTATAGTTTGCTGAAGAATAGATTGCACCTGTAAGGAGAATCATAAAACTCTATATGCAATTGATTTTTGTTAAGAATTCTGTACTTCCATTTTATAATGAATACTTTCTTAGGTTTTAAGGGGTGGCAAGATTTAAGAATTGGGCAAAATCCATTTTGAATATGACTATCAACAATGTCCTTCATTCTTGTTTTATATTTGCATTCAAAATTTAGCATAATGATTCTTAAATCATTTGCCTTATTTTTATTTTGTTATACATTTTGATTGTTATAATTTGTAACTTTCACTCAACACTTCATATTTTTAATCTATAAAAAGAGTGGTTACCTGTGGGCTAAACTTACATTTTTATATTGTTGAAATGAGCATATGAAATAAAGAATGTAAATGATTAAAAAAAAAAAAAACTGTGAAGAAACACCCTTAAATCATATTCACTTTTGCTTTGAAGTCTTTTTTTTTTTTTTTCCCCCTGGCTCTGAAGATGAAAACCTTTCCTGTCTGAATCAAGCGGGGATACATTCCTGCAGCTCCACAACATTTTTAGGTCTGTTCTTCTTTCCTGCTACCTGCTTTTCTATGAAGTGAAACGAAGAGCGAAGCTAGTACTTAACATTACTCGTTTCTCCCCTCACGGAGAGAACCCTAACAATTTTGGAGAACAACTGTCAAACATTTTTGTTAAAGGGAAAAGTGTACCTAATCCCTGCAGAAGAACTACCTACTAATTTTACTGTCCAGAAGCGTAAAAAACATTTCTGTGGAATATGAGGTTCTCATCACTTCTCTGAAAAAAAATCCTCGTTACCGAGAAGTTTTAGAGAACTGAAGAAGCTGCAGATCCAGGACAGGCATCGATCTGGCTTTTATTCACATCTCTCTTTGAACCTCTAAAAAGAATTTTTCTTGGAATTCAAGTCAATTACCTTGAAAACATGATTATTTCATCCATACCAGCCTTGTGTCTGCCCTGAATTATTAATGCCTTCTTAGCATCTATTCCTAAGAGAATAAATGGCAGAGGAGGGGTTTGGCATGAGCTCAGAACATCCAGGGGCATTGGACCAGGATGGCTAACTGTCAGAAAACGCTTTCCAAATGCCAGTTCTACTATGCATTAGGTGTCTACAGATTCCACTGCACCTGGCTCAGGTAAGGTCTATGTAATTTACATCTGCCTCTGTAACCTAAACTTAATCTTTCTTTAAATGTCATCTGGAGTCCCTGGGTAGTGAAAATGGTTAACACACACTTGGCTGCTAACCAAAAGGTTAAGGAGATTTGAGTCCCCCCAGACGTGCTTCAGAAGAAAGGTAATCTACTTCTGAAAAATCAGCCATTGAAAACCCTATGGAGCACACTTCTACTTTGACACACATGGGGGCGCCATGAGTCAGAATCAACTCAACAGCTACTGGTCAGTAAGTAAGTAAGTAACCTTATTAAGGTCTGTTACAGTATTACAGTAGAATTTGTTAAAGCTGAATATCGGACAAATCATACATGTTTCCCTCTTAATTCCGGAAGGTCCCTGATCAATACACATCACGCCTGCACCCGGTCACTGCTAAGGTTGATGAACTTCAGGACGGTCAGAGGGGTCCAGTCTATATATCTGTTGATTATTGCCAGAGCTGTCAGTGGTCAGGGCAGAGTTTCCATAAACCATGGCCGAAGAGGAAGGAAAGCAATTTCCAAGTAAGTACTTAGCAACACTCGTTTCTTAACTTCAGAATCATGTCTACCATACAAAAAAGTTATGATAATGATGCAAAAGAATTGAGGCCTCATGAGAAAAAAAGGCAGTATCTGCCTACTCATTCCAGTATGATCAGACATGCATTGAGTTAATAATTTGGTAAATGGGGAATTCATCTTCTGGAGGACCAGGGACCCCCTTGAAGAAGCAGATGAAACAGGAGCACAAGACTCACAACAGATTACCACCTTCTGTTCTCCGGAGTTTACCGACTCCTGTAAGGCCACCTGTGCCCACCATTTCTGTTCAATGGTGTTCAGGAAGTTCATCCCACCTGGGCGATCTTGAGGTGATAGAGACAGGGGTGAGGTGGACGTGCAGGTGAGCTCACACACGCTTTGTTCCTGTGCTAGCATACTGTACGGTGGTAAGAGCAAGGGGTCTGGACCAAAATGGTCTGGATTCAAGCACCACTTTGTAACCACAGAACATTCAGGACCGCTCTAAGAATCAAGTGGAGAAATCACTCTAGGTGCTCTCCAGCTAGTAATACAGAGGAGATTTTTATTCAACAAATAGTACGTGTTTCTGATTACACAGCAGTCTAGGTGTTATTATCCTAGAGATCAGATTTGTGGTGTAAACCTTCTCAGATTATGATTAGAATCGCTTTATAAGAAATCGACTTGGGTATTTAAGTTGTTAAGACCCCTTGGATAAAATTCAAGAAAAACCTGACTTACATCAAATTCCATTCCAAAGTAAACAGAGGAAATTAATCTTTTTATGAAAACAGAATAATATTTAACTTCCTTTTTAAGAGAAAGTCAACATCATCTTTCTTGAAAAGATGGGATGTTTATAAAGTAGCTAAGATATACATCGCTAAAGTACATTATGGACGTTTACACCACAAGCTACACGCATCCACACACACACACCCCACACATCATGTGTGGTGTGTTTGAGAGAGAGAGAAATAGAGTCATATAATCTTGATTTATATATATATTAGTTTCCTGGGCTCTAAGTGGCCATAATTAATTTTCATCTGCTAGTTAAAACCTACTGCAAGTTTATGTCTTCCACAGATAAACAGCACTTCGAAACAGAACATGTAATCTGGTAGGCAGGTTAGGGGTCGGGGGGTGTCTTGCTCAGTGAGATTTAATTAAACTATTATTTTCTCATAGTCCTTTAGAAAATACAAACATCTTCAATCCTAAAAAAGATATTCTTTCTCCATTTTATATCTAAAAAATTGAGAGCTACAAGATGAGCAGTGGTGAGCACAGGATTTTGTAAGGTAAATGCCACTATCTCACATCCCAAAGTCGATTCACAGTAGCCACTTAAGAGATGCAAAAGGCCTGGCAAGAGTATTTCCTCCAAGAATTCTCTGCAAGCAAACTGTCCATTCAGCAGTTCTGCAGGCTACTGTCTCCCCATGCGACAGGCCCACTCATTCATAAACAAATCATTAACATTCTTGACATAAATCCATAGTGGACCATTAATCCCAGCTATGATAATGTTTTAGTCCAATTGCTCTGGCCAGCATGAATGCCAGTGTTGTCTCACAGAACCCATCCCTGACAAATAAGAGACAAATTATGCCCTGTGAGAAAACATGGAGAATGAAGGACTTACACACCAATTACCGTCTCATTATCAGGCTGATGCTGAAATAGATCCTGTGTGCTATGGATGAAATCTGGATTTCTCTCACTCAGACCAAAAAATACAAGCATATACAAAACCATGTGCCAAAGCAATTTTTGTTGCTCAGATTCATCTGGAAGTCGCACTCTGGGGACATTCTTCGTAAAAGCAAATTAAGAACAATTGCTTAAGGGAAAACAGAAACCTGTAGAGTTAGAAAAATATACAGAAGACCTTAGCAACTGTAATGACCAATGATTAAGATTTCCTTTTTTTTTGCATTCCCATGTTCATGATATTCTGCCTAAGAGTTAGCTGGAAAGAGATATGAATAACAAAAAAAAAAAAAAAAAAAACAAGAATTGAGGCATAAGAAACTTAAATTAAATAGACTCTATGGCCGACAAGTCCCTTAAATTCTAAATTCTCCCAATAGAGCTTTCAACAATAAACTTCTTCGTGACCAAAAAGCATTGGATAAGTATGAACAAATCTGTCCTGGAAGAAGTACAACCAGAATACTCCTTAGAAGCAAAGACGGCGAGACTACGTCTCACATACTCTGGACATGTTGTCACGAGGGGCCAGTCCCTGGAGAAGGACATCATGCTTGGTAAAGTAGAGGGTCAGCGAAAAAGAGGAAGAGCCTCAATGAGATGGAGCGACACAGTGGCTGCAACAACAGGCTCAAGCACAGCAACGATCCTGAGGATGGCACAGACCGGGCAGTGTTTCGTTCTGTTGTACACAAGGTCGCTATGAGTCAGAACCAACAACAACAACAAGCACCCATGTGTATAAAGTGTTCTGCGGTGTATTTTTATGTTCCAAGTTAAATGCATCCAATTTTAGCTCTTGAACTCTGACATGATAAATAAATATATGCTGATGGTTCTACAAAAGCAACCAAACAGGCATTTTGTTTTCTATATTGGTACCCCTACTTCTACCTACAAACTTCAGGTTCATGCTCTGTCCACTATAACCTTGAACCTTGGCATCAGCTGGGACAACACTGAGGGCCTGTTTATTTCTCCACAGGGTATCTGGCTTCCAACAGCTATTGGGTAGAGCAGTGCTTCTCAAACTTTAGGTGTATAGGAGTCACCTGGGATGGCATTAAAATGCATATTCTGGGTCAGTAGGTCTGGTGTGGTGCCTAAGAGTCTGCATTTCTATCAAGCTCCCAGGTGATGCTGATACTGCTCCCCTGGGCTCACACTCTGAGCCTCAAGGTTGGAGATGACTTTGTTGTGGTGATGGCCTAGTGGGCCAACAGCATGGTTCTCTTTAGGCATGAAATGGAAGCGCTCTCTTCCGTTCAATTTTGCTTTCCCTATTACTCATATAAGGAGCTCTGGTGGCTCGATGACGAAGTGCCTGGTTGCTAACCGAAAAGTTGACAGTTTGAACCCACCAGCAGCTCCATGGGAGAAAAGACCTGGCGATCTGTTCCCCAAAAGATTACAGCCTAGGAAACCCTATGGGGCAAAGCTACTCTGTCACATGAAGTGCTGTGAGTCAGAAACAACCCAACAGCATACAACGTTACTAATTATTAATTTAAATCAATGAACATAAAATGTAAAGCTATAATTTATATAACTGTCAATTTAGAACAATATTTAAAGCAATCTAGAAACCTAGAGGAATACATGGATAGCACTGGTACGGGGGAAGGCCCCCTACTGATGACCAGGATTTGAATTCTATCTACTCGTCCATTAAATAAAATCTTGGGGTTATAAACAGGGTACTGAACTTCTCTTAGGCTCAGTATCCTGAGCTGTCAAATGGGAATGGAAAATACCCACCTCACAGTTGTAGCACAAAGTTTCTGGGTGGTGCAAACAGTTAATATACTCAGCTAATAACCAAAAGGTTGGCTGTTTAAGTCCACCCAGAGGCACCTTGGAAGAAAGGCCTGGTGATCTACTTCCCAAAAAATCAGCCACTGAAAACCCTATGGAGCACAGTTCTACTCTGATACACATGGGGCCACCATGAGTGGAGTTGACTTGGTGGCAACTAGACTGGCTTGGAATTTTTGATTTTGTGTTAGCACAGGATGAAATGAGTACTTTAGCACAACAGGTCCTTGGGAATCTTTCTTTTCTTGCTGCTTTTGATTATTATCAATCATTACCCAGTCTATCCCTGGCTCTAGTAGAATGAGCTCAATCTGAAGTAAAAGACCCAACTGAGTTTGGATCCTTGCTCTGCTGTTAATTAGCTATTCATCCTTAGGCAAATCGCTTAGCCCAGTGGTTCTCAGATGTGGGTTGTCAGCCCTGTAGCAAACTGGCTTTGTAACAATCACTTGACAAAAATACAGATTCCTCTGCCTGTCACCCAGAAATTCCTATACGAGAGATCTGAGATGGAACCTTGACATCTGTGTTTTTAAATATTTCCCTAATGATTCCAATCTGCAGAGAGGATGAGGAACCACTGCCTTCATCTTTACAGCTAGATACCTTGCATGTGATGATGCCAGTGATGATGATGATGCCAGAACACCTCCTCCCAGGGATAGATCACCCAACAAGCAAGCTTACTTACTCATCTGTAGTGCACAATTTCACCTGTTTTTCACCACATCCTCTACCTTGCTTACTGTAAGCTGGTGCATAACATGCTTACGGGTTAATCCTCCACTGGGGCTATGACAACGGGGCTCACTTAGCAGATGGCAAACTGCAAGGGGTAAAACTGTATTGCCATTGTTACCATCAATTAGCTCATGGTGACTCCGCTTAGCTGGAGTATTGCTTTCCCTGAATTCATCCTCCATCCCCAACTCTAGCCATCTCTGCCTCAAAAGCCATGGCAAGCTTTGCTCTAATTTCTGATTTTTTTTTCTCTTTTAGCCACCACCAGAAACAATCCATTGATTCTGGGTCTCAAGGCAGATGGTGTCACTGAGTCATCCTACTTATGCATTGGAGTACAAACTGTTAAGCACTCAGCTGCTAACCAAAAGGTTGGTGGTTCCAGCCCACCCAGCTGCTCCACAGGAGAAACACCTGGCAATCTGCTTCTGTAAAGATTACAGCCTAGAAAACTCTATGGGGTGGTTCTACTCTGTCACATGGGGTTGCTATGAGTTGAAATCGACTCCAGAGCAACCACCACCACCACCAACCTATGCATTCAGTGCGTGAGCCCCTGCCGGGCTACCTCCCGATGGTGACATTCAAGAGCAGCACTTCTCTGCACTGTAGGAGTGAGGGCCCAGGCACTCGGTGCATCTCTAGGGCAGCATCCTCATCAGTCACCATGAACAGGCTTCTCAATCAGAAGAGAAGGATGTTTCCATCAGATCACAAGTATGTCTTGTCTCTTTTATCATTTCCCATCTGGCTTACCTTGGACATATAACTGATCCCAATAACAATGGTCACAAAAAGAAACAATATACTCCTACACTTTCATTTTAGAACAAAATATCCCATTTCTAATTACAATTCTTAGGTATAATAGAATAAAAACTAGTTGCCATCAAGTTGACTACAACTCATGGTTTTTCAGAAGTAGAGCGCCAAGTCTTTCTTCTGAGGCTCCTCTGGGTGGGCTTGAACCACCAACCTTTCCACTAGCAGCCTAGAGCTTAACCATTTGCACCACCTCAGGGACTCTAAGGCTTATCAAACATAGTTATGCAGAATGTAGGCAGGTTTTTATGCAGAGACCTAGGAGAGTTTTTCAGAAGACTATTATGCATTCCCTTCACTGTTTCTTTCATTTTTCTCCTTCCCTTCCTCTCTCCCTTCCTTCCTTTCTTCTTTCTTTCTTTCTTGTAGCATATGAAATTTTATAAACTCACTGAAACCTTTCCAAACCAACCAGAATACTATTTTTTGGACCTGTCTGTCAAAGTGGACCTGTCTCTAAGACTCCTGAGGTATAACAAGAGAGAAAGAGGAGGAAAGGAGGGGAGGAGGGAGAGAGAAAGAAATAGACAGACACAGACCTGAGCTGTAAATCAATTCTCTGGTTTCCAAACCTGGATTTGCCTTTAACAGACTATGGGACCTTGGGCAAAGTCCTTCATCTCTCTCTCTGGCCTCCATCTCCTTGTATGTAAAACAAAGAAGCTGCTCTAGATGAGAAGTCACCAAGGAATGCTTCCTGGAGTCATGAAGACAGTAAGAATTTAAGATGCAGGCCTGGGGTAAGCTGACAAATGGCAACTGAGACTTGGCCTTCCCGGCTGGTGTCATGGGGAGTGTCCAAGACAGTGTCAAATAAAGAACGCATGCCCACTCTAAAGGTTAGGCTGCTACTCAACTCCAGTCAAGAGTGGCAAGCAAGAAAATGGTATTAACATTGCAAGGCAGTCCAGTTTTTGAAGAGAACCCAGAAGTCCAGGTAGTTATATGAAATCTCCTGATCATTTGGTGTTAGCTACAATTTAAAATTTCTCCAGGCACTATATCAGCCAAAGGACATATGCCAGGAAGGCAAATGCTATCCAATGGCTTCTCAACCCTCATCTAGATGGTTTCCATGGCAGGGATACTGACCACTCATCAGACTCTGGGTCCTCCCCTTCCTAGGCACTAGGCTGTACCACATTCCTTCTCCAACAGTAAAGCACTGCCTTCCTCAGTTAGGAATGACTGTGATCTACCCAATGGAAAGTGAGCAGAAAGGATGTGTGTGCTTCTTATGAGAGAAGACTTTAATAGAAAAGCAGCAGCCGTGGCTCCTGACGCTCTCTCTTCCCCTTGAGCTTCCTGGATGCAAAAACAATGAGACCGCAACAACTAAAAAACCAAACCCATGGTCATCAAGTTGATTCTGGCTCATGGTGACCCCAAGTTTTTCAGAGTAGAACTGCTCCATAGGGTTTTCTTGGCTGCAATCTTCACGGAATCAGATGGCCAGAACACAGGGTGGGTCGGAACCATCAACCTTTAGGTTAGAAATCAGTGCAAATGTTAGCAGTGAAAACACAACAGGGAAGAAGCGGGGTCCCTGAGTCACCATGTGAAAGAGAGTCACCAAGTGTTTGAGAACATGGCCTTGGACTGCAATTTGAACAAACTTCTATAGTGTTTTACCAAGCAGATGTCCTTCTCCAGGGACTGATTCCTCCTGATAACATATCCAAAGTAAGTGAGATAAAGTCTCGCCATCCTCGTTTCTAAGGAGCACACTGGCTGTACTTCCTTCAAGACAGATTTGTTTGTTTTTCTGGCAGTCCATGGTATATTCAATATTCTTCACCAACATCACAATTCAAATGCATCAATTCTTCTTTGGTCTTCTTTTTCATTGTCCAGCTTTTGCCGGTGTATGAGGCAACTAAAAATATTACGACTTGGGTCAGGCGCACCTTAGTAATTAAAGTGACATCTTTGATCTTTAAGATTTTAAAAAGATGTCCTTTGCAGCAGATTTGCCCAGTGCAATACATCTTTTGATTCCTTGACTGCTGCTTCCAGGGGCATTGATTATTGATCCATTCAATGCCCAATGCCACGTTGGTCATGCTTGGTAAAGTAGAGGGTTATCGAAAAAGAGGAAGACCCTCAACGAGATGGATTGACACAGTGGCTGCAACAATATACTGAAACATACCTATTACTGTGAAGATGGCACAGGACCAGACAATATTTTGTTCTGTTGTACATGGAGTTGCTATGAGTTGTAGCCAACTCAACTGCACATTAACAACAGCAACATGGTGTTTTACCCATTTTCTGTTTTAGGGCCTATTAGGTACTGCAACTTAGCCTCAAAAATTTATCATAACCTCGAATTATAATGTATAAGTTATATATACCATATATAAATCATAATATTAATACAGCCTCAAAAATTTCTCATCCTGGAAAAAAAAGTCATCTCTCATCATCCCCAAAATGTCCTTGATTTAAGCATGAGTGGAACGTTACTCATTTTTCTCCTCTAGACAGGTTCATCTTTAATTCTGATTACAATAAGCCCTCCATGCCTCTTCAGACAAGCTTACTTATTATTTGTAAATTACTGAAGGGAAGAAATGATGATTTTCCAGAGCATTCCCAAAGGTACTTAAAACGAAATTGGTAACAGGCCATCGTGACATTTCTATCAAGGACGGTTACTACAGGGGACACACTGCAAACACTTTAAAATTCTCCCATGTAATCACTTTTGGTTTTGTTTTTGTTTTTTTTTTGAAACCACAAAACAGCCCCAAAGAATAAGGTGATTAATTTTCGTGAAGTCTCCTTCCTTAAATCTTTGCTTATTGCCCTTTCTTCCACTTGAGGTAATCCTCAAGAAAGTCTGGTATCAGAAGAGGAAATGCTGTTGTTGTGTGCCTTCGAGTTGACTCCAACTCATAGCAACCCTATAGCACAGAGTAGAACGGCCCTATAGGGTTTCCTAGGCTGTAATCTTTACAGGAGCAGATAAGCATTGTGCCACCAGGGCCCCTTAGAAGAGGGAATAATCGAGCTTGAAAACAGTGATTAAAATATGGAAACGCATGGCGTAGTGGGCGAAATTCTGAACTGGAAGGAAGGATGTGGCACAAAAACCCAGAGAGTCAGAAGTCAGAAGACTAGATTTTCAGGCACTTTTCTCAACACCTTTCGCTACAGAGGAAAAAATACGAAGAATGTAGCTTTTCCTCTTATAACTTCATTTCTGTACGGACGGATATTCTGTTGGAAACAAGGGAAAAGAGACTGAATGCTATGTGCCAATCTGGTGCTATGCACCAGCAGTGAACCTCGGCGGCTCAGGAGCTAACATCCATCCCTCCAGACCGGCTCTTGTAATCCGCCAACAGCAGCAGCTCCTCCAGGCAGGGCATGTGAACGCTCGGTGAAAACAGTTAAGTAGGGTTAAGCATTTTTTCCATTTACTTTCAGCCAGTAGAATTTAATTAAGCATACTTTAATTAGAATTTAATCAAGCATTCTGTGGCTGCAGACAGCCACTACTGCAAATTGCATTAACTAGTATTTTCTGAAACTCTTTTCCAAATAAAGCTGCCTAATAAAGCCACATTTATTGTTGTATCCACTCCTCAGAAGTGGGAGAAGGAGACAGAGTGGCAGCAAAAGTGATTATATAAAAAGAGATTATACAAAGAAATGCGCAAACAAACATGAGAGGCTGCTTTGGGGAAAATGAGTTATCTATAAATCAGAAACTCAAGCAAAGGGGAATCTGCTTGATTCAGAACTATAATACCACCGCAACTACGCACGTTGCTGAGAAAATGAGGTGTTCTACATAATCTAATGTCTATGTTCCTTCTGTCCTTCATTCATATGTTCACTCAATATATGTATTGACAGCAAGTGTTTTGGGGGACAGGTCCATGAGTGGCACAAATAGTTTGCACTAAACTACTAACCTTTTTGGCAGCTTGAACCCACCCAGCAGTATCCCATAAGAAAGGCCTGGCGAAGTGCTTCCATTAAGATTACAGCTAAGAAAACCCTACGGAGCAGTTCTACTCTGTAACACATGGGGTCGCCATGAGTCGGAATCCACTCACCGGCAACAGATTTCGTTTTTTGTTTCGTTCTGGGAACAACAGTCTAAAGTGCTGACCTCTTCAAGTGCTAACTCTTTTGTGGACCGTGATGAACGAAACATCTTTATCTGCAATACTTGCCATTTCCTTAAACAGGGCGTATGAGTAAAATCCAGCTGTGGGTTGATCACTCCTATTACTGAGGTGAACATAAACTGTTACTGAGTTTAAATGGAGACATGCTCTCAGGAGCTACTGAGAAATGTAAGATCCCTTGTCCCTAAGCCAAGAAGTGCCACATTTTATTTGCCATATATGACTGTGGGCTCTCTGTCTCTTCAACAGAATATGATGCCTGGTCTTTGTGACAGCTGGTTAAGTCCCCGAGGACTATCTTGCCTGCTTCTGGGTGTATCCTGGTTGTGTTCTTTCTAGATGAGTGAGGTTGTCAGAAAAGTAGCTTTTCAAGAAAGATGGCTTCGCAAGTCACCTTTACACACACCTTCCAACAGCAACAGACATAGTAAAACGTTTGGCAGTACTACCATGTTTTGGTTAATCAGAATTTTAAGAAAATTGTATGTTCCAGTTAATTGAATTTCCTAGTCAACTTGAGGTTGGACACAATTCTGAAAATAACTGACAATTTCTCTAATGAATAGCATCTTAGTAGGTGTCCCGGTCAGTCTTCTGAAATCAATGCTAATTTTACAGTTTCACAAATAAGTAAAGTCTGTCTTAATAAGTAAAGCCTATCTGCCTTGAGCAATGTATTCTTAAATAATTACCTATGTGAGATGAAATTGACAACAACAACTCAAAAGGTCAGATGAGATTGGGGGCGGTGAGTAAGTAGTGGTAGAAGAATCTGGAGAATGGTGAGAGTGTTTGCATAACTTGGAGAATATAATCAATGTCACCGAGTTGTACATGTAGAAATTGTCAAAATGGCGTATGACTGTGAATATTTTCACCAAAACAAGAAACAAAAAAAGAAAGTTTCAGACTGACTTAATGTGTCACAACATCAAAACAGACCAAACCCATTGCCATCGAGTAGATTCTGACTCATAGCAACCGTGTAAGGACTGAGTAGAACTGCCTCATAGGGTTTCCAAGGCTGTAAAGCCTTAGGGAAACAGACCACCGCATCTTCTTCCCATGATAACAACCTCAGACCTACTCAATTTGTTTTCTAAGTTAGGCCTTTATTAGGATTCCTTTTTCGTGGAATTTCCATTTTCTGTGAGAAAATATTAAAAATTTAAAAATTTTAAAAACCTGGTTGAGTGTTCTATTTGGTTTCTTTCTTATAATAGCAGTGTGATTCCTGAGTCATGTTTAAAATAGATTTGCCCTCAAAGCTCTTAAGTCAGGTGTCCAAAAATTTCTTCCAAAGAAATTTATAATTCCCTTCAAAAGACAACTTTCTGAGGCTCATCTAGAGATGAAGTAATAATCCATCACTGAGAGACATTTTATAACTTTCATATGTTGTGTGATTTCTTTATTTTTCCCTCCTCTGTCAACAGAAGCACAGCCTAGGTCCCATATGACAGACAAAGGAAACTCCTATAAGAACGTCCCTAAGAAACGAAGACAAGTCTTAAGTAGCTCTCGGTTCTATCTAGGGTTGGAAAAGGGATAAATCTGGAGAAGTGCCCCTCCAATGTCCTATTTCAGACTGTATTTCCATGCCAAGATGATAGCCCTATAAAAAATGCCAACAAAAATAGGTCACAAAGATAATGCAAGAAGGTTTCTTTTTCAAGGGTTGGACAGTTTGGTCATTTCTGCCATCTGAAGGTTTATCATGTAAGGTGGGAGCACATATACTCAGCCACTACATTTCACATAAATCCTGCCAGAATATTATTTTTATCATTATTATTCCCATTTTATATATGAGAAAACTGAGGCTTAGTTTTTTACCCCAAAGCACACCAAGGTAATTGGAACAGACAAAATCAGGATGCAGGATTTCTAACCCCCAGATCCACAGTCATTCCATTCTCCCACACTTTCCAACTGACCAACCATCAATTAAGTCCACCCTTTCACCTCCACCCCTCCCCAGAATACTGGTTCACTTTCCAAACTCCCAATTCTAACCTTCTTTGTATGCAACAGCACAAATTAATGGTGCCAAGGGAGGGGATTAAGGGTACACTCTGGGGTTCATGAAATAAAACAAAATCAACCAAGGAGATGAGACCAAAAAAACCAGCTGCCCTCGAGTCAGCTCCGACTCATGGTAACCCCATGTGTGTCAGAGTAGAACTGTGCTCCATAGGGTTTTCAATGACCGATTTTTCAGAAATAGATCACCAGGTCTTTCTTCCAAGGCACCTCTGGGTTGAACTCGAACCTCCAATCTTTCTATTAGCAGCCAAGGTGATGAGAGGGAGAATGAAAACTATATGTTAAATAGTCAAATCTGGGCTCCAATCAAGCCTCTGTGATTTACTAACATTTTAACTTTGGGCAAATAAATTAATGCCTTGTCTTAGTTACCTAGTGCTGCTAGAAATACCGTAGGTGGATGGCTTTAACAAACAGAAATTTACTCTCTCACAGTTTAGGAGGCTAGAAGTCCAAATTCAAGGCGCCAACCCTAGGGGAAGGCTTTCTCTCTCTACTGGCTCTGGGGAAAGCTCCTTTTCTCCTTTCAACATCTGTTGGCCTGGCATTTCTTGGAGATCTCCAAGTGTCTTGGCCATTGATCTTCCCCTGAGTCTAGGAGTTTCTCAGCACAGAGACCCCAGGTCCAAAGGATATACTCTACTCCTGGCACTTCTTTCTTGGTGGTAATAGGTCCTTTCTCTCTTTGCTGGATTCTCTCTCCTTTTTATCCTGTAAGATAAAAGGTGATCTAGGCCACACTCCAGGGAACCTCCCCTTACACTGAATCAGGACTGTGACCTGAGTAAGGGTGGTGACTTAAGTAAGGGTGATGCATCCCACCCTAATTCTACCTCATTAATATAACAAACATAACCTAATCCTCTTTAACATAACCTAATCCCACCTCACTAACCACAGGCAGAGGTTAGGTTTTACAAAACTCATTGCTGTCTAGTGGATTCTGACTCATGGTGACCCTATAGGATTTACAACACATCACAAAATGGAGGATACTTACATCAGATCATGAAATGGAGGACAATCACATAATACTAGGAATCACAGCCTAGCCAAGCTGACATATATTTTGGGGGGGGCACAATTCAATCCATGACAGCCTCTAAGCTTCTTTTCTTCATGGGTAAAATGCATAACTTCCAGGGTATTTCTGAGATCTAAACGAGGTAAATAAGCCAAGTACCAGGCCTGGCACACAGCAAGTGGTCCTCCTCCCAACTTCCACTCCTTAGCAACCAAACTCTCTTTCACCTGCCTCAGGGTCTCTGGCTGGGAGCATGTTCACATAAGTCCACTTCTCTCCAGGGTTACGTCTGTCCACACCACCCATCTTCATCACGTTGTTGTTGCTGGTTTTCAACAAGTCAATTCCAACTCATGGCAACCCCATGTGTGCAGAGTAGAACTGTTCCATGGGGTTTTCAAGGCCTTTCACAAGCAGACTGCCAAGCCTATCTTCCTAGGCACCTCTAGGTGGGTGTGAACTGCCAAATTTTCAGCTAGCAGTTGAGCGCTTAACCATTTGTATCACCCAGGGATTCCAAGGGTTGGCTTTTGTCAATTAGGAAAATTATATTGAGAGGATCTGAGCCAAGCACATAGGCAAAAGGAAGATTTCAGGAAGGCAGAGAAAGTATTAATTCTGGGAAGGGCAATTTCCATATTAAGCTCTACGGCTCCTTGCTCACCATTTTTCCTCCAACCACCTTGTCAGGCAATAACTTGTTGACTGACATGGTCCATTTTATGGGCAGCTCCTCTCCCAAAATCCTACCAGTCATACAACTCAGTGACTCTCAAGGGTAGACCCTATGTCTTCCTTCTATTCTCAGCCCTCAGCATACCAAGTACATGACAGTGCCTAGGTATGGAATAGATGTGATTTTTGTCAGTGAAAAAGGAATCATTAATTCATGGAATGTGTTGTCTTCACTTAAGCTAGCCAAGGACTCTTGATAAAAAATCAAGCCAGCAAATTCACTATGACCTAAACCCTCCAAAAGAACTGCACCGATTTCTGTGATGCACGACAAGAGCATGTGAAAGTGCCTATTTTCCCCATGCCCCAACAGCACTGGGATTTATCTTACTTTTTAACAATTACTTACCACCTGTTGCTGTCAAGTTGATTCCAACTCATAGTGGCCCTATAGGACAGAGCAGAACTGCCCCATAGGGTTTCCAAGCAGTGGCTGGTGGATTCAAACTGCCAGCCTCTTGGTTAGCAGCTGAGCTCTTAACCACTGTGCCATCAGGGCTCCTATTACTTACCAGTTAAAAAAAAAGACTCTTAGTGCTACTACATTTCCAGTTCTTTAAATGAATGAGGCTGAACATCTGTTTGTCTATTGGAGATTTATACTTTCTGTGTTCCTACTTCATTTAAGTCCATTTTTCTACTGGATTGCTTGCCTTTTTATATTGATTATGAAAGTGTTTTGAAAATTAAGGAAATGGACCCTTTGTTGGTCAATATGCTTTCCCCAATGTGTCATTTATCTTTGGTATTGTTTAGATAATTCTGCCTTAAAGTGTTAAATGCTTTCTTAAACAAATGTATCAATATTTTCCCTATGGCTTCTGGGTATTGTGACACCTAAGGAGAGGACTTCCCTATTCTGTTTCTCTCTGGAACCTTATCACTGATGAATATTAGTATCATCTTACTAAGCCAGAAATATATTTTCATTGGTAATACTGGATTAGGATCACGTTTAATTTATAAATGAATTACTTCTTTCTATACAAGAACAAGGCACATCTTTCCAATTTTCAAGTCCTTACGCTCCTTAGTAGAGTTGTAACATTTTCTTCATATAGGTCCACATATTTTTTGTAAGTTTATTCCTAGGTATTTTATCATTTTTGTTGCCACTGTGAATACAATGTTTTCAACCATCACACTTTCTGAAAGGTTATTGTTTTCAAGAAGAAAAGCCACAGTTGTGTGTGTATGTGTAAAACCAACAACTTTACTGGATGTTCTTATTGTTTCTTTCAATAAAGTTTTAATTACAAAAGAATAAAATCATCACCTTTGATGTTGTGAGTCAGTGACGTTTACAAGCTATGATTAAAAATTTTTTTGAGTCAAACAGAGCAGTAATACATGATTAATTAATATGGAAATTTTTATGCCCAAAGAAGAAGTCCTTTTTACACTACAAACAGTTCACACAACCACACTGAGCTGATGTGACTCGCCACACTGACCAATAGCTACAGTCTCTGATGCGGAACCAGAAGGCCATCCCAAACATATGGAGACAGATATACTTGCTCATTCCCAGAGGGGGAATCCCTTTGCTTAAACAGTCTATTTAGTTCCACTAACAGTGTTGCTTCTTAAGGAGAATGTCAGTGATGGCATTACTCAAATCTCATCTATTTTCAAAATAGGTCCATTTGTTGATTGACTCAATGTCAGCTCTCTGCATGAATCAATAGAGTCAAGTTAACCCATCTTGATCCACACTCTTTTCTTATTAGTTTATCTTAAAGTTTTTCTTCATCAAGTAAATTCTCATTCTCAAATATCATGATGTACTAAATTGAAACCTTCTCTTAAAGGTGGTCTCTCAAACCATATAAATACACATTTATTAATCCTTAGCCCAATTCATCTCGGTGAGGGTCTTCCTTTTTTTCATGCTTGGTAAAGTAGAGGGTTATTGAAAAAGAGGAAGACCTTCAACGAGATGGATTGACACAGTGGCTGTCAACAATGAGCTCAAGCATAACAAGGATTGTGAGGATGGTGCAGGACCCAGCAGTGTTTCCTTCTGTTGTACATAGGGTCACTATGAGTCAGAACTGACTCGACAGCACCTAACAACAACAACAACAGCCCAAGCTTCAATCAAAACTAGAGAAAATGCATAACTGAGAAAGCTGGATATGACCCTAGATCATCTAGTTCAAAGCTTTTGTTTTATAGGTAAGGAAACGGAAGACAAGAAATTTGTCTAAGGTCATGTGACTAATAAGCAACTGGACTAGAACTAATAAAAAAATGTGGGACAAAGACAGTGCTAAGCACTCTATATCTATGTTATTGTCGAATGTCGTCAAGTCAATTCCAACTCATAGAGACTCCATGTGACAGAGTAGAACTGCCCCACAGGGTTTTCTAAACTCTAATCTTTATGGGATCTGATAGCCAGGTCTTCCCCCTGCGGAGCCGCTGGGTGGGTTCGAACCACCAAACTTTTGGTTAGCAGCTGAGAGCTTAACCATTGCACCACCGGCTCCTTTCTATGTTTATGATTGCCTTTAAACCAACAACACCTTTAAACTTTGTGTACTGAGAAAATTGATGCACAGAAGAACTGGGTGACTTGTCCAGAACTTGCAAGTGGCAGAGGCAAAGTTCATACCCAGAATATCCACAAGCTCTGTTGATTCTAGAACCCTGCCTCCACTAATGTTTCCCAGTGCACAACACATCAGGCTACACTCAGTGGAATGTGCAGGTATTAGGGTTCTCAGCCTTGCATGGAAGACAATGTTTATCCGGCATTAACGCTGCTTGTTATCGTTGTTGTTAGGTGCCGTCGACTTGCAGTGACCCCATGTATCAGAGTAGAAGAGCACCGTAGGGTTTTCTAGGCTATATAATCTTATGGGAGCAGATCACCAGGTCTTTCTCCCTCTGAGCAGCTGGGTGCATTGCACCACCAGGAATTGAGACACCAACTCATATAAACTTAGGACCATGAGAGTGCTTGGAAACCAACAAGTCTAGTGCTTTTCCAGCTATTAATTAACAGAATCTCTTTTTTCATTGTATCTTGTATTAAGTCTCAATATATAAGTAAATAACAACAGTTAGTCATTATTATGCATCTATTTCATACATTTAAATTTACAGCATTTCCTTGTCTTAAAAGCCAATCAGGGAGAACAAGGTAGCTGCTTGAGAAAGAACAAAAGCCAACGCTCCTGTAGGTGCTGACCTGGCACGGACCGGCCACTGTTCTGAGTGTGGCACACACTGACTCAGTGAGTCTTCACAAAAACCCTGCACCTACTTTACAGATGAATAAACTGAGGCACAAGGATGCATGATACATGTAGTCAGTACCTAGGCCAGGAACAAACCCAGGAAGCCTGACTCCAGGAGCAATGCTCTTCACCCCCAGCTTACACAGTGCCTCTGTGATGAACCCCGTCTGTGAATGAATCCTCTCTGTGATGAACCATCTCTATGACGAACCCCCTCTGTGGTGAACCTCCTGTATGGATGAACCCCATGTGTGATGAATCCCCTCTGTGATGAACCCCCTCTGTGACTGAATCCCTTCTGTGAATGAATCCTCTGTATCAATGAACTACCTGTATGATGAACTCCCTCTATGAGGATCACCCTCTATGAATGAACCTCCTCCATGATGAACCCCTTCTATGAATGAACCCCTTCTATGAATGAATCCCTCTGTGATAACCCCCTCTGTGAAGAACCCTCCCTGTGATGAACTCCCTCTATGAATGAACCCCCTCTATAATGAACGCTCCCTGTAAACTAATCCCCTCTGTGAAGAACCCTCTCTGTGATGAACCCCCTGTATGAGTGAACCCCCTCTGTAATGAACTCCTTCTGTGAATGAACCTCCTCTGCGACGAACCCCTTCTGTCAATGAACCCCCTCTACGAACGAATTCCCTCACTTTGAAATCAGGGCTACAGTTAACACTTGGAGGCTGACAGAAGCCCCAGCAGCCAGCCAACCGAATGGAAGTAGATTTATCTTGCTTTGCTTTAACAGCTTGCCTGACATCTTGGGGCACTCTGTAATCAGTCTAATTCAGAAGCTTAAAAGGGGAGTAGTAGGAAACTTCCTTCAAAGTTGATTCACCACCATAAATATATGTTAAATACACAACTGCTCGCATTCTTCACAAAAAATAAAAGCAGACAAAATGCAGTCACAACTTACAGCAAATACCACATCACTTATTATAGTTACATCACATATTACAAATATTACAATCCTAATTATTAGATTAGAGCCCTGGTGGTGTAGTGGTTAAGAGCTCAGCTGCTAACCCAAAGGTCGGCAGTTCAAATCCACCAGCTGCTCCTTGGAAACCCTATGGGGCAGTTCTACTCTGTCCTATAGGGTCACTATGAGTCAGAACCGACTGGATGGCACCTAACAGCAACAACAATTATTAGATTACAGCATATGTCTTTATTTTCACAAAATAAGCTGATCATGAGCAGAACACGAACCAAGCAGGTGCCTGGGCCTTGCCTAGTATTGAATTGTGTGCTCGAACATGCCACAGCGGCGTGTTCTCATGAATAGAGAAGTACATGGACAGGTGCTGGGTTGAGTTAAAGACAACCTCTAATCAGGGGTACACTTTATAGTAAGTTCAAATATGTGCACAGATACGACAGGAGAAATGCCATTATAAAATCAGAAAGTAAGACTTAAAACAGTTTAACTTGTGGCACTGGTGGTCTCTAATTAGTGGACTGACGGTCTCCAGTCGGAGTCCTTGGGTGGTACAAACAGTTAAGGGCTTAGCTACTACAGGAAAGGTTGGGAGTTTGAGCCCACCTAGAGATGCCTTGGAAGAAAGGTCTGGTGATCTGCTTCCAGAAGGTCACAGCCATGAAAACCCTGCGGAGCACAGTTCTACTCTGCCACACATGGCATCACCGTGAGTGGAAGTCAGCTCGATGGTAAATGGTAGTGGTGGTGGTCTCCAATCTGTTAAAATGGTATCTGTTACACAGACGACCGTCTGTCCTGTCTTCTTAGAACTGTTTCTAAGTAGAGAAAACATACTTTAAAAAGATAATTCAAGTCAAAATCACTTGTGGAAACTGTGTGGCCTCTGCATAACATGGGCTGGGATCAATGAGCCCATTTTTATCAAGATCCACAGGGCACCTCATCGGAGCTCTGGGATGACTCCAGAAGACTCTCTTCCAGACAGCAAAGCAAAGTATGGAACACTCTGTCAAACTGAACGTCTGCACTAGGTGAGCTCCAAATTTATTTTATGCTAATGAGGTTTATGGGTCTTTGGAAATATGAAGCTCAGCTGTTTAAGATTTGTTTTGTTTGTTTTGCTTTAATTAATTATAGTGCTTTTCTGGAGAGAAAACAGCACCAAGAAGAAATGCAATCAGAAACAATCCATCGCAGCCTCTCTTTGGCCCTGGGGCTGAACAGAACAAGAACTGCTCATCTCACTCAGGGTCAGAGAGGGGACAGCAGGTGGCTCCACTGAGGACAGAGAGCCTGCCACAGGAAAGATGAGACCCAGGGTCTCCAAGTGCAAGGCTGGTGGGAGACGTGCAGTACACATGACTTGCTGAGAAGAGCCAGAATGACTTGTCTTATACCAAGACCTCCCAAAACTTCAAATCATACTGGATACCCAACGTGAAGCTACCAACAGTTATTTTTCAAGCTCCTCACAGTAAGCCAGTTAAACCAGCTACCGCCGTCAAGCCGATTCTGACTCAAGGAGATCCCACGTATGTCAGAGTAGAACTGGGCTCCATAGGGCTTCCGAAGGCTGCTTTTTCAGAAGCAGATCACCAGGCCTTTCTTCTGAGGCACTAAAAAACCTCCAACCTTTCAGTTAGCAGCGAACGCGTTAACCGTTTGCACCACCCAGGGACTCCCTCCTCACAGTAAAAGCTCGTTAATTTGACTCAACTCATTCAGATTTTGCAATAATTCCCTATCACCATCAGATAATCTCTTTATCATTGATTCTGAGGTGTTTCTAAACATGGCCCAAGAGCTCCCTTTCCAGCTTCGTCTTCCCCTGTTCCTCACGCACCCTTCAGTCACCCCAAACTATTCTCTAAACATGTCACGTAGTCTTTCACTCCCACAAGACTTTGACTGTGCTGTTTTCTCAACCTAGAAAGTTCTTCAAGACTCAACCTAACAGTCAGCCCCACTGTCAATGGCCCCCAAGCCATGTGGCAGTTGGCTATCTCCTCAAGTATACACCCCAAAACCTTTGTACTTTCTGCAATACTCCTTATTTCCATTAATTATTATTTTCTCCTCCATGAAAGCACTAGTTAATTCTCACTGTCCAAAAGGGAATCTGTGATAATGCCTGGAATACAGTAGGTGCTTGAAAACAAGTAATTAAAACATGAATTAATACAAGAATACCTACAGACTTGTGTTGATTCTCTCATCAAATTCTTATCACTTGAAATTAACTTCTTCACAGTTTTGTTTCCTGGACCAACAACAAGGAGTCTGGTGGTGTAGAGGCTAAGCACTCAGGTGCTAACCGACGGGATGGTAGTTCAAACCCACCAGCTGCTCCACGGGATAAAGGTGTGGCAGTCTGCTTCTGTGAAGACTACAGCCTTGGAAACCCTGTGGGGCAGTTCTACTCTGTCCTGTGGGGTTGCTATGAGTCAGAATCGACTTGATGACAACAGGCTTTGAGTTTTTGGTTTGGACCAATAACAACTACAAAAAAAAAAAAAAAATATGACAATAAACCAAAACCAACCAGCTGCTATGGAGTTGATTCCAACTCATGGCAACCCCACATATGTAGAGTAGAACTGTGCTCCATAGGGTTATCAATGGTTGATTTTTTAGAAGTAGATTGCCGTGTCTTTTTTCCAAGGTACCTCTGAGTGCATTTGAATCACCAGCCTTTCAGTTAGCAGGCAACTGTGTTAACTGTTTGCACCACCCAGGGATTCCTATGACAATAAAAGGAATGTAAAAAAGAAAAAGCACTGAAAATCTTTAAACCCAAACCAGCACTTCAAATCTGTTCGAACCAGCTCCGTCATGGCTGATGAAGCGAAACCAGAACAGACCCAAATTTTTACAATTTGGGTGATCCAGAATGATAAACGGAATGGAAAAATTACGAGTCAAAGCCCCAGAATGGAAGACTCGGAAGAGGCAAAGTGAGCCCTTTCAGGACCCTGATGCATGAGGTTGGATTATTGGCAGGACTGTGGAGAGTGACACACATTCAAAGTAGTGCAGTTGGCTGCCTTCTTTGAGCAGGGCACTGCTGTTTCTGACTCTGCTCAAAATCAGAGGGGCAAGAGAGATTTGGTTGCTATGTAACATGTACGTTGCCCTTGTTTTCTAAGAGGAAGATTAGGTTTCTAGCAGGGCTTTGACCTGTAATTTTTTCCACTCCAGTTATCCTTTCAGTTCACCTAAATTTTAAAAATTCAGATCTGTTTCAGTTTTGTTTCTTTGGCCATGAGTGAAAGCGGGAAGAACCAGTTCCAAGCTCTGACCCGAACCCACCACCTATTTCTCTGCCTTGAGTTACCATTCATCACATGCCCATATGCTGTCAAGATGTACAGGTTATAATCACAGGGCAACTCTTGCTGCACACACTGTACAAATCAATAATGAAGCCAAGCTGAAGTGTAAATGGTAACAGAACAAGACAGGATAGAAGTCAAGGTTGGGGTCAACAACTACCTGAAGTGCAGAAATGTTACCCAAAGGCAGGTGGGGGCAGACAGGCCTTGGAAGAAAGGTAAGCAAACTAGCTGGATATCCAAGATTTGGGAGAGAGTGGATGAACAGTCTGGAAGCACACACCATTAACAGAGGCCAGGGTTGGAGCCTTGGGACTCAGAGGAGAAGGGAGGAGTGGACACATGGCTGAAGTCCAATGGCACAGGCCAGATTCAGAAGTAGGGGAGAAGGAGGAACAGTGATAAATGGAAGGATGCAGGTATGCAGGGTGACCAGCTGAACTCAGCACTCATGCAGAGACCCAGAAAGAGCCCCAGACAGAGGGGCATCTTCACTTCACAAATATTATATCTAATGGTCACAAAAGGATTTTACAACAGATGAGGAAAATGAGTCACAGAGATTCAGAAGTTGGCTCTAAGCCTACGTGGCTTGGAGGCCAGGACTCCACCTTTCATGCTCTTCAGAGAGCCAAGAGGCAATGCAGTTAAGGAGCCTCGTGCAGGGAATCAATTCCAAACACCCAGGAGGTGGCCACAGTTAGGGCCTAGCCTACAAACAACGAGGTGACTCTATAAGTAAGGCTAGATGACATGGTCTTTTCTAGAAGCCAGAGTCTATTAGAACCGCATGCCTTTAAAACTCAGTGTTTTCACTTATCCAACAGCACTCCACCTCCCGTTAATACAACTTAATGAAGTGTTGCTATAGGTTTTTATTCCTTTCTGTGTAAAATTAAAACTAAATAAATAGAACAGTAATTGGAAAACCTAATAAGGAAGCTATTTAGTTCAAAACTGTCAATTCACACCAGTGTTTTACTTGCTAAGGTTTTATTGTGCTACTTTGACTTGATTATTCTAATTAGAAATTTAGAAAAATAAAGCTCATCTCATTTTTCCCAAAATTTCACCAGATTGCTTCAACTCAAAAATATTTTCAAAACTACTCCCAAACTGTCCCACTAAATTGGCAGCTCAGCATCGACATGCCTCATTGTACTGCTACTTAACTACATCATGTATAGACATCTGGTCTCCTCATCCAGCTTTAATCTCTCGTATGTGTCAAAGCAGAACTGTGCTCCATAGGGTGTCAATGGCTGATTTTTCAGAACTAGACTGCCAGGCCTTTTTTCCGACGTGCCTCTGAGTGGACTCAAACTTCCAACATTTTGGTTCACAGTTGAGGACATTAACCTTTTATACTACCCAAGGATTCCTTAATCTCTCCTAGAGAAGAGATACTTCAGCTTACACATTTTGAGTTGGGTGACCAACCTGTCCTGGTTTGCCCAGGACCTTCCTCATTTAGGCACTGCAATTTCCACATCCTGGAACCTCCTCAATCCTAGGCAAACTAGGACCGTCAGTCACTCTATTTTTGAGCCTCTTAAATTCTTGAGTACTCTAGAGTCTTGTATCTACCTCATCGCCTCCCTTTAGCTTCTCAACCCACAGTCATCTGGCTTCTGCCCCCACTTCACACTCCACTGTAACTTGTACTGCCCAAGGTACAATGACGTAACCAAATATAGCCTCCTGGGAGACTTTATGCTTCCGGACCTGAAGCCTGTTAGGCTCCACCAGCCACTCCCTCCTTCTTGAGACCCTCTCTGTCTGCACTTACCTCCAGCTGCTCCTTCTCCATCCATTTCATCAATGACTCTTTCCAGCTCAGCTCTAAACATTGGACCTTCCAAAGGTTCCACAGTCAGCCATTTTCTTTTCTCTTCATACGTACTGCCCCTGGGCAGCCCCAACACTCTTCCAACTTCAACTATGCCCACAGTCAAGATGCCCAGAGTTCCACCACTGAACACATGCTTCGATGCTTCATAACAACCTCATCCTCAAGTTCAAAATGGAGCCCAGCCTCTTGCCTCTCTTCCCATTCCTTGCATCCCCATCCAAGCTAAGAAACGGGCAGTTCTCTTCCTCTCCTCTCTCCCCCACATTCCCGCATCTGAGCACTTGGCAAATGCTGGTGATTCCACCTCCTCAGGAGCCCTGGTGACACAACTGTTCAGTGCTCAGCTGCTAACCAAAGCGTTGGTGGTTCAAATCCACTCAGCAGCTCCATGGAAGAAACACCTGACGGTTTGCTTCCAAGAAGTTTACAGCCAAGAAAACTCTATGGTGTAGTTCTACTCTGTCACATGGGGTCACTAGAAGTTAGAATCAACTCAACGGCACCTAACAGCAACAACATCTCTCTGAGGTCGCTCCACTCCTCGCCATCTCCAAACAGCCATGGCTTGAGGTGAGGCTCCACTGCCTCTCGCTTAGACATCAGAAAGACCTCCTGAACGTCCTTCTCTCACTCTGAAGTTCAAGGTTCTGCCAGAATGCCCCGAACATAAATTATTTGTGACATTTTCAATGTTTCCAACTTAGAGGGTGAATTTCAAACTCTTTATGATCATACGTGAAACTTTTCCCCACTTGGCTCCAACTTATCATCTATTCAACCCAATCTCGGAACACCATTCTTCCCATACCCAGAACTCCATTTATCCAGAACCACATGCCACATACACAAACAACGTGCCATGTACCATGTGCCATGCGTTTGCGGGTCTAAGAAGAGCCACCAACCTCCCCATTTTGACGTATCCGTGGTTTTTCTTTTTCTGTGTTTACTTTCAACGCTAGCCCATGTGCAAACTGTTTTTGCAGTTATCCTGAGGCACAGTGTCAATATAATTTTTCATTCCTTTACCAATTAACATCATTAACATTTTTATATTCTTGTATAGCTTTCCTAACTAATTTGATAGCTATACAGACCCATAATTTACTAAATCATTTCCTGTGTGAGACCTTTAGGTGGCTTCTAATTTTTTAATATTACAAGTGTTACTACAATAAAGACTTTGTTACACATGGCATTCATTGTCCTTTTAATAACTGCCTCAGGATAAATTCCCAGAGGTGGGATTTCTGGGTCAAAGTGTGGAAATTTTATGATTCTTTAAAATTGTAGCCAAACTGCTTTCCAAAGACGTTACATGAATTCCACTACCACCACATCAAGGGCCTCGTAAATTCCCTAGCACTGGTACTAAAAACAAAGAATTTTAAAAAAAAAACAAAAAAACTATTATTCATTTGAAACATGTAAAATGCTGCCTCATTATTATTTTAATTTGCATTTCTTTTATTATTAATAAGTTTAATTTTTTCAAATTTGTTTACAAAGTACATTCTAATGTTTATTCAGATTCTTTGTCCACTTATCAACACAATTTTTCTTACACATCTGTTTAAAATGTGTGCTATAAAATTTAACTATCTGTCACTTTTTTAAAAAAAATAATATTGTGTTTTCGGTAAAAGTTTACACAGAAAGTTAGGCTCCCATCTGACAATTTCCACACAACTTGTTCAGTGACTACCTGTCACATCTGATGCAAGTATGTACCCGGTCTGTTTTACGCTACGTTATTGTTCACTTTATGGAAATCTAACAGATTTTGTAGAAAAGAAACTGCGGGTGGTTTCCTTCCTGGTGTAATCTGTTGTTCTCGTAGTCGTGATGGATTTGGTCCCTCTGATGCCAGTTCACGGCACCGTATCTGGAGTCAGACAACAGGTGGAGGTTCCTATCAGGCTGCACCTCTCGTTTGCCACGGGGGCCTTGGGCAGGTTTCTGGGCCTCAGTTTTCTCATCTGTGAAGTGGGAAGTAACCTACAGCACGTGGTTGTGGTGAGCCTTAAGGTGAGAGAACACACAGCTCCCACCTTGTACCTGGTCTCCAGTCAACCTAAGACCTAACAACGTTGGCCATGTCCGCTACGTTATCTTCCGATTGTCTCACCCCAAATGAAGCATTTATATCTAACCCTGTAGCCTACTTGGGATTAATTTTAGTATTCAGTAGTGTTGCTGTTGTTGTTAGGGGCAGTTGAGTCGATTTCAATTAATAGCGACTCCATGTGACAAAGCAGAAGAGCCTCATGAGGTTTTCTGATAATCTTTACGGGGCGGATCGCTGGGTCTTTCTCAGTCAGAGCTGCTGGGTGGGTTTGAACTACCAACCTTTCAGTTAGCAGCTGAGTGCTTAACCGTTTGCACCACCAGGGCTGCCAGTATTTAGCATATCATATGAATTCTCAATTAGCATTTTTTCAAAATTGCTTCACCATTTATTCTAAGTTTTTAAACTTTTTTAATTGTTGTAAAAAATACATACAACACAACATTTGCCAGTTCAACATTTTTAACACGTATGATTCAATGACACCAATTACATTAATCATGTTGTGCAACCACCACCAGCATCCAGGGCCAAATTTTCCACCACCATAAACAGATACTCAATGCTTCCTAAGCAATGACTCCCTTCTGGCCGTCTCTCCTGCCCCCGGTAACCACTACTAAGCTTTGGTCTCTATGCATTTGCCTACTCTAGATAGCTCATGTAAGTGAGACCATACAATATTTGTCCTTTCGTGACCAACTTACTTCTCTTAGCATAATGTTTTCAAGATTCATTCATGTTGTAGAGTGTATAACTTCCTCTTGTTTTTAATTCATATTTTATTCTCTTTTTTTCATATTAGACTCTCATTGTTTGTGAGTTTTCCAATGTGGGAAAAATAAGAAATAGTGACACATAAGCCAAAACAGAGACGAATGTTTAAGCAGAATGCCCATATATACCACGGTTTTTGTTTTGCTGTTTTCTTTTGTCTGGCTTGATTTAATTAAACTGTCCTGTTGCCAGCATTTTCTAATTAGCAGTATGGTATACCTGACTCAACAATGAGTTCAGAATAAAATATATATATATATATATACACACACACACACACACTCAACTGACATATTGCTTTGTGAATGTAAACAGCCATTTAACCTGAACCTTTGTTTGTTTTTATTTCCCCATTGGTAAACTGAGGATGAGGATAATAATTACCTACCCTTTTTAACTCCCAACAGTATAGTGAGGCTCAAGTAGGATTCCACCTGTGAAATGTAAGGCCGGGGCATTCATTCCTGTGAGTTCACCACACGCTCCTTTTAATGTTTTAGGACTCAATAGCCACATGTGCAATATTGAAGATTACATACTATTGAACATTCTCATTATCACAGGAAGCTCCACTGGAGAGCACTGGGTCAAACTATGTCTTTCTTTGTACCGTCTAAATTTTTACTGATGGTAGATTAGTAGTAACAATCACAAAAAATTCATTGATGCGACAGACCTTGTTGGTGGCAGTAGTTACCTGTCCCCATTCCCTCAGTCTTCCTCTGTAGAGGCTGAAAATGCTAAATACCTTTGGTAGGTATGTGATATAATTCTAACCAATAAGATGCAAACACAAAGGACATTATCAGAAAAGTGAAAAGACAACCTACAAGGTGGGAGAAAATATTTGCAAATCAAATGTCTGGTAAGGGTCTAGTAGCCAGAATATATAAAGAACTCCTACAATTCAGCAACAAGAAAACAAATAGCTGATTTAAAAAAAAAAAAAATATTGAGCAAAGAACTTAAATAGACATTTCTCCAAAGAAGATTTACACATGGCCAGCAAGCACAATTCCTGTAACATGGGGAACTGAACTCCTATGTGTTTAAGCCACTATGAGATGTGTTCTATCAGAAGTAGTCATATTTCTGTTTTAATTGTTTACCCACCATGGTAAGGCTCTGTAAACAAATATCCTCTGATAATCCATGGCATTAGAATCATTAGGTCCGACGGCCTCCACCAGACAGAGTCCAGCACAACTAGATGGTGCCCGGCTACTACCACTGACTACTCTGACAGGGATCACAACAGAGGGTCCCAGACAGAGCTGGAGAAAAATGCAGGACAAAATTCTAACTCACAAAAAAAGATCAGACTTACTGGCCTGACACAGACTGGAAAACCCTGAGAGTATGGCCTCCGGACACTCTTTTAGCTCAGTAACAAAGTCACTCCCAAGGTGTACCATTCAGCCAAAGATTAGACAGCCCCATAAAACAAAATGAGACTAATGGGGTACAACAGTCCAGGGACAAGGACTACAAGACAGGAGGGGACAGGAAAGCTGGTAATAGGGAACCCAAGGTTGAGAAGGGACAATGTTGACATGTCGTGGGGTTGTTAACCACTGTCATAAAACAATATGTGTACTAACTGTTTAATGAGAAACTATCTGTTCTGTAAACTTTCATCTAAAGTACAATTTAAAAAAGAAGAAAAAAAAGAACAATCCAACTGCTGATAAGCAAGGTACTAATATTTATATGTATTTCCATGTCCAGGATCACATATATTTAAGCAGATAACACAGTTAACAAAAGAATTGTATTAAAATTCTCGTTTATTATTTAATATATTTACGAATAGTATATTGCTAAAGAGTATTTAGCAAATATCTTTGCATGTAAATATATGGGTAAGCTTGCTACTCTAAAAATGTTCTTTAATGGATACACACTCCTTTTGTGTTCATATATGTATGATTTGTAAACATCCACAAAATATATGTGGGTACAGATTTTCGTACTCTTTTAGATTTAAACAAAAAGGTATCTGTTAAAACTACATTGGGAGTTGCTTTCCTGAAATGATCTTCGAGATTAATGGAAAGATCTCTTTATCCACAGAAATATCATTTGCTGATACCTTTGGCTTAAGCAACACAGGAATTTTGAAGTCTATTAAAAATGCAATTCTCCTTGAGGAGAGGAAATGCCCCTTGTTGGTCCTTTGCATTGCTTGGTGTGAGAAATATGACTTATCCCAAAGAAATGCCAGCACGGTGCAGAACAATGACTTGGAGGTCCATCAAAATGGAATAACGGAGAAGTGGTCAGACAATTTCCCTTTTTTAACTTAGTCCGGATGCCATATAGGATAGCGTAGGGCCATCTCTAAGTTGATGGGTTTCGTATAGACTGATCCCCACAGTGGGAGGTGAGTAACAATTTATGAGCGAATGAATGAATGACCATCCATAAAACCCACCCTTTGTTCTGGAACACATAATTTCCAACAGAGCCACCTCATCACCGAAGGCTGCCAAGCAGAACCTGGAGGCCACCCTGGCCCCTACACTTCACGGCACTGCATCTTGTGAGGTTCTGCATCGTGCATGTATCTTGCAAGATGACTGGCTGTTTTTGCATTGTCCCAAAGAAAGGGAATTCTGGCTCATAATAACTCTAGCTACTAATAACCAAAAGCTGCGTTATGGTCAGTGTATGGTGTTAGTGGTTTTGCTCAGATCACAATGCTCCAACACACATACAACTCAACTCCAGGCTTTCAGACGGCCACCTCCTCTCTACCACCTGATTTCTCCCATATCTGCCTCTCTTCTGTACTTCACCTTCAAAATTTCAAAAGTGGGGAACCCTCTCTGCTTCATGTACACTAGTACACCACAACACACTGAGTCTCAACTTGGCTTAAAGCAGATGGTTTAGTTGTTAATTTCACTCAGGTGATCTCTTCAGTGCTAGTTACCCTCCATTCACACATGGTACATATTAAAGACTTTCATAAAGGTACAAGGCATGCTGGGAAACAGTTCTGCTAAGACTTTGTGAAAGCAACAAAACTGTCCCAATGCACAAAATCATTTGATATTTTTTCTGACATTTTAATTCATTGAGGATACACATCTCTGAGTAACTGCGATGCTTAACCTTGGCCTAGCAAAGGTGCCAATCTAAAAGAGAGCAATCGTTTCTAATATACTGTCCAGGAGTTCCTAGATGTATCCACAGATACATTAAAGGTGTTTAGAACCATAATTTGATGCTAAAAGCAGGTACCATATTGGACTCCACCATCAGGAGAAAAAAAAAGGGGGAAGGGAAGAGAAAGGAAGAAGGTAAAGAAAAAGAAAGTACGAAAGACAAGAAAACAATAAAACTAGGATGTGGAATCTTGGTCAGCGAAGCAGAGCCCACTAGGGGCCTTAAAGTGCTCAGATTCCCCAGCACATTAAGCAGCCAGCCCTGTGTTTTGCAATAGGAACCCTTCTTGGCCCTGACTGCCCACTCAGATTAAATGCCACTCAGATCCAAAGCTTGTTTATCTCTTTTACAACTGGAAGTTTTTCTGTGAATAACTTCTCTAAGCCCCTTTGGTATAGAGCTCCCTTTGGCCATCTGGTTTGCTAGCTATACAATTTCAACATTTGTTTCACCAATTTGGGCCCTAATGGAATTTAAATCAGCAAGAGGAAATTTATTGCTGCCTTTGGGGCTTTCATAATATCTGTTTGTGAAGGTTGGTTTGAGTTACTGGGGATGAAAAAAAGTTCATTTTTTATATCGAATCACAGTCTACTTTTCAAAATAAAGCACATTATTATTTCCAAAGGGATGTATTATACACACACAAATATATGGACTGTATAAACATAAATATATTTATATATATATATCTTTTGCAGTGTTTATATACATAAATATATATACATACAAGATATCACTCATTCCTCTGGATTTGTCTCTCTTTGTTTCATGTACCACTTATTCCAATATTAAATTCCCCCTCATAAGACAATCATAGAAATCAGTAAACTCTTAGCTTCTTAACAATGAAGACTACTCAGCCACAAGGAAACCATGGCTTTGTGAGGTACTGAGTCTTCACCCCAACCAGTGTGCCAGCACAAACTCAACAACCAAGCATCGGGGACAATGTACAACACATCTGCACCTCCACCCACCTCTGTCCAGCTAGGGACTGGGCCACCGAGATCTCGGCAAACTCTCACAGTTGACCAGCAGCCAATGCAGCCGGTGAGACTAACCCCGCAAGGAGACTAGAGTCTGCTTCAAGTAAGCCACATCCCCTCTAATGAAATAACGTCACAGACCCAAGCCTGGTGATCCACAACAGCATGCCTGAAGTGCTGAAATGCCAGTTGTAATACTGTTATTTCACACTCTTCCTGGCTCTCTCCAATCTCTCCTCCCTTGTCTCTGATCCCCTCACTGTAAGCTTTTCTGCCCCTCTTTACCATTCAGTCCTCCAGGTTCAACACTCCATCCCTGACCCTTCAGCATCAAAAGATGGCAGGAGGAGCTCTTGGAGGTAGTGAATCTCTCCACGGCAGAAGGGGAGAAGACCACGTAGGATAGGAGAAATCAATCAAAACTGCCCCTACTCCACTCAGGGTCACAGGCAGAGCAAAGGAGCTGCCCAGAGGCTGTGGTCCCAAAAGTTATACTCGGGAACAAACGAGCAGAAAGGGCCGGAAGCCAGCTGACCAAGGCATCAGAAGGCGGCAGCTTCCAGAGAGACTTGGGAGGAAGGAAGGACAGAGTAGAACCAACAGCAGCCAGACGAATGTTCTGTAATATGTTTAGAGATTTTTTTCCATTTGAATTTTAAGATTTATTTTCACTGCTTTTTCCTGACCTTTGAACACTACTTTTTTTTTTTTTTAATCTTGATATTAATCCTTGAAATAGTTCCTGGACCACTGGCGTTGTCATGTTCCTCTATTATTATCATTGTTTTAAGCAAAGGGATGAAGTCTGACAGCAGCACTGGAGTCCTATTAGCTGGAGAGATGAATGATTACAATCATTCAAGCAAATTGGCTAATAAGCTATGCCAGTGGGAAGTGAGGAGGCCTAGACAAAAGGACCGCCACAAAAAGAAAGTCAAAATGGTAGCTTCCAGGCATCTTGAGGTAAGAAGAAGAAAAGTCCATGTGGCCGAAAGGACACAAGACACAGCTTGTGGCAAAGTTCGCAAAATGCATAAAGACATTTCCTCTTCAGTACTTTCCATGAAGTAGAAAACCAAAACTTATATTTTGGAGAAAAAGGTATGAATATCATCTTGGAACAACACTCCATGTCAGCTGGTGACAACAGGTCACCCTGCTATAGCCTGTTGATGCCAGATGAGTATCCAAGTCTAGAAATTATTAACTCTGTGGCCATTTTAGTAATGGGTGTCCAGTTCTGAGAAAGCCCTGTTATGTTTAGAGAGTCACCAATTGGGTCAAGTATAAACTTTTAAGAGTTTCTCTTTTAAAAGTAGAGGCCTCCCTAACATTAACTCACTCCAAAGAAAACCAAGTAACAGAAGAAAGAGAAGAGAGAAGCAGAAAGCACTTCATGAAGGCGGGTCAAAAAACTCCTAGGAGACTCAGAGGGCCAGGGAGGCTAATTACAGAAACAGTGGTCGGTTGGAGCTTCAAGGAGATGGTTCTCCCATAGACCCTGTGTGCAAGAAGCAAAGCCACTGCTTCTCACCTCAACCAATAAAGTCAAAAACCCAAACTCGTTGCCGTCGAGTCGATTCTGACTCATAGCGACCCTGTAGGACAGAGTAGAACTTCCCCATAAGGTTTCCAAGGAGTGGCTGATGGGGTCAAACTGCTGACCTTTTGGTTAGCAGCCGAGCTCTTAACCACTGCGGCACCAGGGCTCCTTAACCAAAGAAGAACCTCCTTTATCTGAGAAGGTCATCCTTTTCTATGGGGAGTACAGCTTCAGGAAGGGCGTTTCTGGAGTGATAAAGGAGGAAAGAGAAGCTCAGTCTAGACAGACCAACTGAATAATCCTTGGTTAACAATGGGGAATACAGGCTGCATCCAGATCACCCTCACATCCTACAAAGGAACCTTCAAGGAACAGCAGAAAATGGACAGATGAAAACGTAGGGAAGCATTCCAAGGGAGGAGAAGAGCTCAATCAAAAGGGGAAAAGCAGCAAGGCAGAGGAACCTCTTCAGGGAGATAAGGTGTGCGCCAGGTGGGCAGAAGTAGAAGAAGGAGGGATATAGAGGGCAGATAAGTCCACAGCCATTACTATAGATCAGTCCCTGGAGAAGGACATCATGCTTGGTAAAGTAGATGGTCATCGAAAAAGAGGAAGACCTTCAACGAGGTGGACTGACACAGTGTCTGCAACAACGGGTTCAAGCACAACAACGACTGTGAGCATAGCACAGGACAAGGCAATGTTTCATTCTGTGGCACATAGGATCACTATGAGTCAGAACCAACTTGACGGCACCTAACAACAACATTATTATAGAGAAAACTACAACCTTTGGCTTAATTGTCCCAGCATCTGTTTTTATAAATAATGTTTAATCGAAACACAACTGTGCCCATTTGTGTGTGTGTGTGTGTGTGTGTGTGTGTGTGTTTTAACACCACAACATCACAGTTGAGATCGCGTGGCCAGCAAATTCTAAAATATTTATTATTTGGCCCTTTGTGCAAAAATTTTTACTGACCTCTGATATAGATGATGACCTAAGTGTTTTTCAAATATTTTTAAATCTCACCTTAATATGAAGAAATCAAAGCAACAGACGAACTTCATGGTAGGTCATTGTATAAGTAAGAAAAATACTTACTTTGGGACTTAGGGAATCCCTTTGCATCCACAGCCTAGTAATAGAAACACAAATCTAACTTTTTATTTTCATTCTGTGAATGTGTGAAACGACTCAGGAAAAAAAATCTGCAGGACTTCCAGCAAAATGGCACTGTAGGCAGAAGCACCACCCCGTCCCTCCACAGCAAAGATCCAAAAAACTAAGCCGAACAGAGAAAACAACAATCCTGAAACCCTAAAACATCAAATTAAGAGATAAAGAACTCAGCCAAGCACCAAATGGAGTGAGAAAATTGACAGAAAATGGAGAGCAAGGAGAGATTCATGCAGAGGTCCCCTACCAGCTAACGCAGCGCGGATCTGCCATCTTGGACTCCTATCAGAGACCAGCAAATGGGGTACGAGAAAGCAGCTTCACGGAGCTTCCAGCGGGAGACAAAACAACCAGTAATTTGCGATATACACTTTCCCACCCCCCGCCCTTCTTCACCCCCACTCGGCCTCCTCTGCTTCCCGCAGCCACAGTCTCTTGTCCGGTAAGCAACAGTTGCTTGGATTCCAGCAGCCCACAAGAGCTGGCTCTCTGAGTGCCATTTGTTGGCTGATGCTGTTGCTTTTTTCCACTTCTTTTGATTTCTTCCTTACTTCTCACCACCTCCCCCTCCTTTCGATAAAATATCTGGCTCCGTGCGCCATCTTTGCTTCCTCCTGAGGGGGTGCAGAGCTCCGTTCGAGTGTGGAGCTGCTTCCCACTCTGCGCTGCTGCGCTGGTGGGATCCCGGGGCTTTTGTTCGTTTTGAATTGTTCGTTTGTTTTCTTTTCCTTTTCTTGAGTTGGGAGCCCATTCTGGCCAGGCGGCACTGCGTGGCTTGGAAACTAGCCCCTGGGCTTGCACAGACATGCAGAGGGATCCCTGAGGGCATTTATTTCTTTGTTGTTTTTTTTTCTTCTCTTTTTTCTGTTTGTTGGGGGGCTTTTCTTGTTCTTTTTTTTCTTTAAATTGGTTTTGTTTTATTTTCCCTCTTTTTCCCGTCTTGTCTTTCTTCATTACTCAGTTTCTCGTCTCTCTATATCTTCCTTCTCTTTCTGTTCCCTGAATACCTGGTATTGCATACCTCTATACCTTCTAGCCAGGCTGTACTGCAACACCTGAGAACAACTTCCCCAGAACTCATAGCTGCACCGGTGGGAGCCCTGGGAACTTTGCTGTTCTCTAACCTTTCTGATTTTTATTTATTCATTCTTTTCTTTTTTTTCTTCCTCTTCCCCTTTTTGTTTTTCTCCATTTCATAGTCTCTCATCTCTCCACTCCAA